>NC_079438.1:52756495-52841495 GCF_903798145.1 Danio aesculapii
TTATTGACTTACTATAAAATATTTTCTTGCCTTGTACTTGCATAACAATTAATTCTATAATTTTTTGGAATATCTTAATGCAGAACATCATATTATAAGCTGTAACATTTTTTTGTGAAATCATTTTTCTTCTTTACTTATCAAAATTATAGTATAATTTATAGTATTTTATGTATTTTGTATAAAGTGTATTTTATTTGTATATAATATATTATTTATAAATATATGTATGTATGTGTGTGTCTGTGCATACTTTATACGTATTTGTGTGCATTTTTATTTATTTACTATATATTTTTTGTTTGTTTGCCATTTTTTAAGAGACCATATATTTTTGTGCATTTATGTTTTTATTAAAATATTGTTTTTAAAATGCTTGTAAAATTAGAATATATAAATTAATTGACAAATTAGTATTAAATTCATATTTAATTATCTATTTTATATATTGTAAATACTGTATATATAATCACGTTGTAAATGTATTTAATTTAATTAAATATATATTTTTAATTATTTAATTAAATTAATATGAATTAAATACAAAATTAATTATCCACTGTATAAAATCTACTGTGTCGTTTTTGTTTTAATTATACAATTTTGTTATATACATGTAATATATTTTAAAATATTTACATATTTTGTTTGCAAGGCCTTAAAAGTTAATCCAATTCAAATGAAATATTGTTAAATAATACAATTTTTCTAAAATTAATTTATTTGATTAATTATTTCATGCTCAAATATAAAAAGGTCCCTTTATATTTGTGTGCATTTATTTTTTCTGCATTTATTTCATTTATTTATTTCACATTAGTCATTTATACGAGACGTGAACAGCAGCACTGAAGGATTTTTTTTTTCTGCCTGATCATGAGAGCTCAAATTAGAAACCCTGCTTCTATTCCCAGCAGCCATTAGATGATAATCATCCTCTTGTCACTCAACAAAGGCTTTTCTTTAATAAAGTAGCTAATATCCTCAAAAATATAATACTGTCACACTCATAACCCCACGCAAACACAGAAACTCTCATCCATGCTCATGCTCGGTGCAACTGCGATGCAAACTTGCATGCAAACCACGAAAGGAGAAAGAAACAGGGCAGATTAGCATTAGATTGGATGTTCTGATTTGATATGCATGGGTTCGTCTGAAATGTGATTACCATTTTTGTGTGTTTTTGGAGCCTTGCCTTTTGCATTATCTATTAGATTTTCATTTGTTGCTTGTCGATCAGCGGTGGAGAAACACGCGGCCTTTGTCTTGCGTTTGGATTTTATTAGAAATATCACATCTCACAATGGCATTTCAACAGATGGAATAATCAAGTGGGAAAAGGTTGTTTGTGGAGCGGGATAAATAAAAAGTGAGATGGAGAGGGAAATCTGCAGTGAAGCGGACACACAAGGTCTGCTGAGGACATGCTATAAACGCCTGCAGACACAACACTGAACACTCACAGACATACAACACTGAACACTCACAGATATACAACACTGTAGATTGAGGGGGGTTATGAAGATGTTTGCTTTCATGCATTTATGCCTATATTGTGATTGCAGTTTGTTTTGGTCTGAAAAATGTCATTGGATTATGAATACTCTGATATATCCTGCATTATTGCGTCTGTATAATTTAAACAGGCAAAATGTTGATTGTTTTGACAGTTATCTTATTGTTTTATTTGTTTGTTTGTTTGTTTGTTTTTTATTCCTGAAGGCATTTTGGCCTTTTTCATCTTCAAAATTTTTACTTATTTAAATTTTTTTAATTTAATGATTTCTCGCTGAATAAATCACATATTTTGAATAACATTAATATCATATGTACAGTTGAAGTCAGAATTATTATATAGTATAATAATATATATAGTCTAATAATAATAATAATAATAATAATAGTTGTAATTCATGGTGTTTAAATATAGTTTTTAAAGTTAATAATAATAATAAAAAATGTATTTTAAAATCATGCCATTAAAATATTGTTTTTAAAATGCATGTAAAATTAAAATATAAAACTTAATAAACGAATTATTAAATAAATATTTAATGCATTATCCACTGTAAATATATATATATATATATATATATATATATATATATATATATATATATATATATATATATATATATATATATATATATATATAAATATATATAAATATTATATTTTTTATTACTGTGATTGCAAGGCAAATTTTTGACTATACATTTAATCCTAATAAAATAATTATTTTGCTAAATAATATCATTTTAGAATTTAGGTCAGAAACTCAATTCCTTCCGCAGCTCTGCACAGTTTTGCTCCAACCCTAATAAAACACCAAAAAGCCAAGGTGTTCAAGACTACTGAAGACTATTAAGCAGGTGTGAGTTGGAGGTGGTAGGAGCTAAAGTATGCAGACCTGCGGCTCTCCAGGAATTGATTGTTGTTTATTTTATTTGTATTTTTTATCATTTTAAAATGTATTTATTTGATTAAATAATTAATTAAATTGTATACATATATAATAAATAATATTTATATTATAGTGTAAAAATTGTGTGTATTCTTGCTAAATAAAATCATTTTCCTTTTAAAATAATATATAGTCTAGTATTTTGACATTGCATTGTTAAAATATTTTTTAGCATTTTAATTAAATCCAATTATTAGATTTTTGCTTAAGTCATTGTAAAAAAAAATGTAAAAGATTTCAACATTTTACTATTACATTTTTTTAATAGCTTTTTAAGATTTATTGATGCCAAAGCTGAATTTTTATAATAAAAATGTATTTTCTCTGTATTTTACATTTTAGTAAAGTTAAAATGTATTTTTTATTTCTGATGGCAAAGCAGAATATGGACAGTAAAAGTATTTGCCCATTTTTTTAAATAGCTTGTTAAGATTTATTGATGCCAAAGCTGAATTTTTATAATAAAATTTTATTCTCTTCTGTATTTTAAATTTTATTAAAGTTTTTTTTTAATATTTCTGATGGCACAGCAGAATATGGACAGTAAAAGTATGCCCAATTTAATGCATCTTTGTTTATCAAAATTATAAAGAAAAATATTACTTAAAAAATAGAAGTGAACATTAATATTTTACAATATTATACATAAAACTGCACATTATACATAAAATGCACATTTGAGGGCAGCTCTGCTTCACAAGCCTAAAAGATTTTTCATAATAAAAGTATCTGTGTTTGGAATTTTAATACATTTAAATATGTATTTTATTTCTGATGGCACAGCAGAAGATGAACAGTAAAATATTCGTCCAATTTCACTTATCCTTAATCAACATTAGAAAAGAAAAATATGACATATTTTGGTAACACTTTACAATAAAGTTGTATTAGTAATGTTAGTTAATGCATGAACAAACAGTGAACGATACATTTATTACTGTATTTATTTATGTTTGTTAATGAAAATATAGTTGTTCTTTGTTAGTTAGGTTAGGTTAAGTTAGGTTAGTTTAACTCATGGTGCATTAACCAACGTGAACAAGCATGCATTTGGATGTTAACAATGCATAAGTACATGTTGAACAATGATTAATAACTGCTCTACAAGTATTGTTGATAATTAGCTCACGTTAGTAACCAATTAGTGTATAGTGTGAGCCTTATTTTTATATAAGTATTTTTATTATTTTTGTGAGTAAATATCACTTATAAAAACTTATTTTTATAGAAGAGAACTTTCATTTTTTTTCTTTTGGACAATATAAAATACTCTACTGTACATAAAAGACATAAAAAATTACAATTTCAGGAGCAGCTCTGCTTCACAGGCACAAAAGCAACACTCAGGCCTGCTGGAGAAACTCGGCCGCCCAATAAATAATACCAGCTTATTTACAACAGCTGTAAAAGGCTGACAACGGGATACTTTTGAAGCCTTAGTGCATAATAAACCAGACGAGAGATGCATGAAATCATGACTGGCAGTAATTGGTGCCTTTTGTTTGAGCAGCCGTGTGTTTTTCTGCGAGCTGTTGTAAAAGAGGTTATCAGCGATATTAGAATATTTTACAGGGTGACAGAGGAGAAAATTGTGCAGTGAAAAATGTTAATCCACAAACAGCGATATCTCTGACCTTCCATCATCCCTAAAGCTGCGAAGAAGAAAAAAATCTCGATCTTTAAAAATCATCCTCCGCTCTTTAAAACGTCTTGGGTTTTTATACCTCTGCGAAAGCACGGTGTGAATTTTAATGCGCTCTTCCGTCTAGTCGCCCGTCGTCTGCCAATGATGCCACTTTGGCCTTGCCGAACTCTTTGAAAATGAAAGGCAACCTTCAAAGGAATCAATTAACGTGAACTGTGGAATTGATTTGTATGGATTTCTGTACGAGTTGTTGACTGAGATGTGCTCTCTGGTAGAGTTAAAGGGACAGTTCACACAAAAGTGGAAATTTACACACCGTTAACACTCCATACCTATTTAAAAAAAGGTATTTTGGAGAATGTGGGAACTGGAAGCCAGATTATTAGCCAGTTAATACTCTGCATTACTTCCCCTGATTATTATGAGTCTGATTATTATCATGTTATGCATTATCATTCATTAATTCATTCATTTATTTTCGGCTTAGTTTCTTTGTTAATCTGGGGTTGCCACAGTGCGATGAACCGCCAACTCATCCAGCATATGTTTTACGCAGCGGATGCCCTTCTGGCTGCAACCCATCACTAAGAAACATCCATACACACTCCTTTACACACATGCACAACAGCCTGTTTAGCTTACCCAATTCACCTATAGCAGATGTCTTTGGATGTGTGGGGGAAACCGGAGCACCCGGAGGAAACCCACACAAACACGAGGAGAACATGCAAACTCTAAAATGCCAACTGATCCAGCCGAGGCTCGAACCAGCGAACCTCTTGATGTGAGGAGATCGTGCTACCCACTGCGCCACCGTGACACCCTGTGCATTATCATATACCTTTTTTTGTTTGAGAGTTGTGTGTGTGAAATCAGAATCAGAATTTATACTTCATTGCTGATTTTAAACTGACACAATGTTGACTGTTTGGATGTTTTTGCCCATTTTTTGACAGTTTATTTTATTTTTTAACGTTTTTTTGCCATTTTTTCAAAATATTGACTTATTTTTCTATTTCATTAATTTTTGGTGAATAAATAATTCTTCGAATAATATTAACATCATTCAGACGTGACAAATACTGTTTTTAAAGTTTAATAATAATAATAATAATAATAGTAATAATAATAATAGTAATCATCATCATTTTAATCCAAGGCATTCAAATATTGTTTTTTTAATAATAATAATATTAATAATATAATAATAATAATAAAAATAATAATAATAATTATTATTATTATTATTATTATTATTATTATTATTATTATTATTATTATTATTATTATTATGTCATAATAAAATAATTGTAAAATTAAACTATATAAATGAATTAATACATTCATATTAAATAAATATTTATTGTATTATCCACTGTATATATATTTGTAATTATACTGTTTTAACAATAATAATAATAATAATAATTTTAATTCATGGCATTTAAATATTGTTTTAAATAATAAATAATACAATTATTTTTATTTATTATTTAATAATACGATAATTTTAAATTCTAAGTATATACATAAATTAACAAATTATAATTAAATAGATATTTAATGCATTATTTACTGTATAAAATGTTTTTTATTATACTGTTTTTAATATTATTACAATTATTTTCACATCGTTTTACACACTGTTTACTCACCCTCAACTGCTCTCCATAACCTGCCATACCTATTAAAAAAAGGTCATTTGGAGAATGTTGGAAACTGGAAGCCATTGACATTCAAAGTAGGAACAAAAGAAAATGCTATAAGTTCCAACATTCTTCAGAATATCTTCTTTTGTGCTATACAAGAAAGAAGTGAGTACATATAGACATCATTTTTAGTTTTAGTTTTAACCACCAGAATTATTTAGGCTCCTTAACTCTTAAACAGCCAGCAGATTACAATGATTCTTATGTATTTTTGATCCTTACTTTAGCAATCAATCATCAATTTCATAATCACAGTCTTCTTTTGTGCCCCCTCCTTATTTTCAAGTCCATTTTTTTATCATATTTTTTATTACCAACGAAAAACGCCTTATACTCTAAAATATGCTGAGTTGTTATACCTTATAAATGTTGGGTAAAATATGGACAAACTCAATGTTGGGTTATTTTTTTTATTACATTTAAATTATACATTTTAACACAATGGATGAGGTTTGTTTATATTTGACCCAACGTTGTGCATAATAATTAACCAGGTTATTTTTATAAATCTAATATAGACTAAAAATAAGATTTAACACACTGAAAAGTTAAAAATCATTCAGGAGGCACATGTCCATAAAAACATTAGGCAAAAATATAAAGATTAAGGCAGAACCATTGGACATGAATTTCTCGTTTGGGCAGCAGGACAAGAAAAAAAATTAAGAGTTGATATTACACCGTAAAAGAAAATTGTTAATGAACAGTTTCTATATTTTGTGATTCACAAGGGTTTTCTGTTTATTTATTGTTGTGAATTGCATTATGGGATGTTGATCTCTGCTCTGTTGACTTTTGATGTTGAAAATTCAACTCTACATTTAAAGAAAGTGACTTTTTAGTTGTTTGAAATAAAATAATATATAAAGAAACAAGTCTAAAATAACAGCAAATTTACTGGAAGTTCATGACAAGGTTTTTGTAGCATAATATACAACACCAACCCAGACAATATATCACTTTAAACTATTAAAAAAAGGTTCATGAAAGTCACTTTTCAAGGTTAAAAGTTGTTGGAAGAAAGATCAAGTCCCAAAATGCAATAAATAGATCAAAAGCATAAATAAATGAGGAATAATAAAAAATCATGAATGACAAAATATGGAAAACTGCTTATTTACAGATATATTTGACAGGGTGTATCAAAAATTCACAAACCCGTTAATCTCCATTGCCACTATTCACAATTCCAGAACTGAAGTCTCCAGATTCCCCTGTTTATTAAGAATCACAAAATAAAGAGTCCTAAAATTAACATTGACAGTTTTGAAGAGATTTTTTGAACATTTTGAGAGTTTTGAGTTCTGGAGTACCAGCAGAAGCATAAAGTGAAGGGTGAAATCAGTGCGTGAGCTGCTGATACTAACAATGAGCAAGACAGACCTTTTCAGGATACGATATAGACTGGAAGTGAACTCCCAAAGCTTGCTTACTACCACATTCTGGAAGATAAATTCTTCAGTGGTACAAGAAGAAATGGTGAGCCTCTCTGTCTCCTATCCTGACAGGTTACACCTGAAGCACTGCAGGCAAAACGCTCCTCACGCACCTCTCCTTTTTAAGATGTAGGCCTATTTTAGACACAGTTTTGGTTTCTTCTGTGTTTTAATTTCAATTTGAGTCTGTTGATTTATGTTAAGCGACAAGACTTTTGTCTAAGCAAAGTCAGACCTTTACTGTCCTAATTAAATAATTAAAAATCAAGGCATGGTCATATTTTATTTTGGTAAAATAAGCGTAATCTAGAGGCCTTTGCATTTCATATAAGCCACTTCTAATACCAAACGATCAACTAGAAGTCAAGTTATTGCTTGTTGTTCCTAAATCTTGGATAAGCAACGAGTTTTGTCAGGTTGTGTATATTGTTAAAGGCTGTTTTTCTCAAATCTCCACTAAAGGATGTCTTTCATAAACTAAACGTCAGTTTCGATATTCTGAAGGTTTTTGCCTGATTGTTTACATCACACAACATTTTATTTTCCTTTAAAGGTGTCATTTTTGTTTTTATTTTTGTCTGGCTGTTTTAAGAATTGTGACAAAAAGAGATTACCAAAAAGGGTGTCCACGGGCCCTTAAAAAGGATTAAATTTCATAAACAATATTTTAGGCCTTGAAAAGTCTTATATTTACTGAAATTATGTGTTGTACGTCTTAAATCATTCTAAACAGGTCTTAAGTTTCCTTCGTCCATGTAAAGCTACCCAGTCAGACCAACACCCATCCAATCACTAACAATCTCAGTTAAACTTATATTTACCAACTCGTTTTACCAATATGGTTTAATTATCTTCCTTAACATGAGGACACTGACCGGGACAGACTTTTGTGTATACATTTAGTGTAATATGGTTTTTAAAACTTCTAACATTGAAAAATATAGAATTCTACTAGAGTTTGCTTGTTTTGACACGTTGCCCGAAGTGAAGTTTATTTATAAACTAATTTTGAGAAGATCACATGCTTATGATTGCTTGCAGCTGGTTCCGCATTCTCCAATTTATGATTCACCAATCAGACGATTCCTAAGCCACTATAAATACCCTAAGTTCCATTTAACAGCCATCTTCATTTTGAAGAATCCCCTCTTCCACCCCTACTCCTCCTCCTTTCCTAGATGGGTGGCACGGTGGCCCAGTGGTCAGCACTGTTGCCTCACAGCAAGAACGTGGTTCTAGTCCTTACAAAGCCAGCCGACGTTTTTGTGTGGAGTTTACATGTTCTCCCCGTGCTCACGTGGGTTTCTCCCAGGTTCCTTGGTTTCCTCCCACCATTAAAAAACATGCAACTAAAGTTAATTGACTAATCCAAATCGGCACCATATAGACATGCACCTAGTAAATAGTTATCTCATAAGAGCAATCACTATCTATTCATTAGCTACTAAAGCAGGGGAGTTCTCCAGATCTACCTGAGCTCAAACGCCCCTCTCACCTTGCAAACGGGAGGGAGCCCCGGGCTCAGGGGACAGCATGCCAAACAAGCTTTATAATCAATCATCAGCTAAGTGTCATTCATTCATTCATTTTCTTTTTGGCTTATTCCCTTTATTAATCCGGGGTCGCCACAGCGAAATGAATCGCCAACTTATCCAGCACGTTTTACGCAGCAAATGCCCTTTCAGCCGCAACCCATCTCTGGGAAATCATCTAAGTGTGAACTCTTGAAATATATGACTAAGAAATAACTATTAGAAAAAAGCCTAACCAATCAGCCCCGCATAAGTCTGAAATTTCATTCTTAATGGTCTTAAAAAGGTGAAAGACTTGATGAAACCCTGCTAGATCCCCTTTGTAAAAACGTTTCACTGAAGTATTACAACAACAAAAATAGAAACTACCTTTGTGTCTGTGTGTGTCTTAACCTGTTCAGAATTTTTTATAAATGTATGCAAATGACTGCATAATACATAATTTGCGTAATATTTTCATGCATAATAAGTTTTGGTTTAGTATGATGACAATTGCTGTTCTTTTTTAACCCCCATTCACCTGCAGTGTCTTGCTTAAATGGGTTAATGTGACTAGTTTGGAATCCTCAGTCATTTGAGGGAACCAATCAGATCGTGCTCTCCTTCAGAGCCCTGGCAACAACCCTCAGAGCAGGGCAAGTGTGCTTTAATCATCCTACTGAGCAGCCAATAGTAGACACACACACACACACACACACACACATATCAATAAGACACATACACACAAATACAGATAGATACATCCATTACGTGCAAACACATCCATAACACATAAACACATTAATTTACACACATATCCATTACACACACAGAAAACATCCATAACACACACATAAACACATCCATACACAGACATAAACATATCCATAACACACAGAGATACACACATCCATCACATACACACACATGCCAAAACATCCATAACACACACACACACACTACATTCACACATGCAAACACACACATATAGATATCCATAACACACAGAGATACACACACACACATTCACATATGCACATATATAGATATCCATAATACACATACACACTGTACATTCACACATGCATATAAACACAAACACACACACACACATACTGTACATTCACACATGCATACACACACATAAACTCACAGATACACACATCCTTCAAATAAACAAACATCCATAACACACATCCACACACACACACACGTACTATACATTTACACATGCACACACACACACACACACCCACACACACACATATAGATGTCCATAACACACAGATACACACACATACATATTGTATATTTACACGTTCTTAAACACACACACATTCACACACGCACATATAGATGTCCATAACACACAGATAAACACACATACATACTGTACATTCACACATGCATACACACACAGACACACACATCCATCACATAAACAAACACATAAAATCATCCATAACACACACATACTGTACATTTACACATGCATACAAACACGTGTATATATATATATATATCCATCACACACATAAATACTGTACATTCACACATTCGTATACACACACAGAGGCACACATCCATCATATAAACAATTATTTCAACAGTCACATATACATATCCATAACACACAGAGATACACACATACATACTGTACCTTCATACACACACACACACACAAACACAATGCAAGGACTCCTCTAAACACACACACACACACATACTGTAGATTCACACATCCATAACACTCACACAAACGCAATCCAAGGACTCCTCTAAACACACACACACACACACACACACACACACACACACAAACACACACACACACACACACACTGGTCTCTGAAAGGCCAGATGGGTGTTTGTGCTGCAGTTCCCGTCCTCTTGCCTTTCTCCCAGAATGCCCTGTGCTATTTACTCCTGATCGCTCTTATTTAACTGACCACGGATGAGCTGAAATCTGCCCCCATAACCTACATTTCACATGGAGCGATGCTGTTTGAGCTGCTGCAGTGGGGCAGACTGAATTATAGTGTTGCTCGTCTTTCCACGCAGATTTCCAGGCTTTCTAAACTGATATATAGCCTGCAGATCTGCTGACATGGAGATTATATTGTAAAATGGATAAATATTATTATTTGAAGAGTTTAGAAAGGCGGCACTGTGGGTAGCGCTGTCGCCTCACAGCAAGAAGGTCGCTGGTTCGAGTCTCGGCTGGGTCAGTTGGCGTTTTTGTGTGGAGTTTGCATGTTCTCCCCATGTTCGCGTGGGTTTTCTCCGGGTGCTCCGGTTTCCCCCATAGTCCAAAGACATGTGGTATAGGTCAATTGGGTAAGCTAAAATTGTCCGTAATGTATGTGTGTGTGTGTGGTTTGTATTTATGGCAACACTTTAGTTTAGATCACAATTCATGCTATTGTGAATAAGCTATTGCTAACTACTGTGAATTGTGACCAAAACTAAAGTGTTACCGTACTCATTTGTTTGTTTCTTTTCTAAAATTGAGTGTATTATTTAATTAATTAAAGTAGTTATTTATTATTCATGCACTTTCTCCTGGACCCAACATTAAATAGATGGATGAATCGATAGATGGATGAATAGATAGATGGATGGATGGATAGATAGAGGGATAGATAGATAGATAGATAGATAGATAGATAGATAGATAGATAGATAGATAGATAGATAGATGGATGGATGGATGGATGGATGGATGGATGGATGGATGGATGGATGGATGGATGGATGGATGGATGGATGGATGGATGGAGGGAAAGAGAGAGAGGGAGGGAGGGATAGATAGATAAATAGACGGACGGATGGATGGATGGATAGATAGATGGATCAATAGAGGGATGGATGGATGGACGGATGGATAGAGCGAGGGATGGACGGACGGATGGATGGAAGTACAGAAAGAAAGAAAAAGGACAAATATAATGATAGATAAATAGAAAGACATACATATACATGATAGACTGACTTTAAAATTAAATTATAATTTTTACATTAAATTTATTAAATTTTATTAAATGTTAACACCGATAAATAATAGACAGATAAGACAGACAGATAGGTAGGTAGATAGATAGATAGATGTAAAAAGAAAGAAAAATGGAAAAATAAATAATAAGTAGATGAACAGATAGAAAGAAAAATTGATAGATAGACAGCAGACAGAAGGATGGATGAATGGATGCTGGGTTGTAACAGAAAACGTAATAGATTACAAATTAGGCTACTTGACTAAATGACTGCATGCAAAAAGTAATCCGATTACTGATTACTTAACTTCAAGTTACTCTGAAAACACATCAAGCCTAAAAAATACAGCACAAAGTCAAAACCTATTTGAAATAACCATTTCTCTGTACTAAATGTGCAATGAGCATGTAATAGGCCTCTATGACACACCATCAAACCCACTGACAAGAAAGTCAGACCTATGATATCTTGTATAAGATCCATTATAATATCAGTCTCTTATACTATCATTCCTCTTGTATAGGCTCTATGTGAATTGAACTCAGTGATCTAATAGAGTGATGAATAAAGCAGGGAAAGCATCTCACCCGCTGCACTGTTAGTAATGTTCAACTTAATTTGTTTGTTTAAATTCAGCCCATATACATTGTTTGCAACCACTTACCTTAAAATAAATGAAGTAAATCCAATGATTATTTTTTTTCAGTGCTTTTCGGTGCCCCTGCCAACATTCTGCCCATGAACAGGTGCCTTTGCATGAACTCCAGCATTACCCTGCTTGGCACAGTCTGGTAAACAGTTGTCAGGCCCCGTAGGTGACCGAATGTGTCACCGTCTCCATCACGAGCTCGTGCAGCACCGGCTTCCACCGTGTGACCATCGTTTTTTGGCTAAAATAAACAGTGCGCATATATTTTGCCTGACTGTCGACCATATGAGCGTTTAAACACACGACTATTCTGTGTTTATGCGTTATTTGCTGGAAGAGTCACCAAACATCTGTGCCTGACCGAAAAAAACACATCACATGCTGGCACGAGCGCTTTCCAGATCCCGAAATATGTTTAATACACAATTTGTCATGGCTTTTTTTCATAGCTGTTAGGACGTGCTGCTATAATTAGGTGTGCTTTGTTATTATTTGATGGATTATTTTGACTTTATATATTATATATATTGATAACGGTGAAGTCAGGATTATTAAACCCCCTTAGAATTTTTTTTTCTTTTATAAATATTTAAACAGGACATTTTCACAGTATGTCTGATAATATTTTTTCTTCTGGAGAAAGTCTTATTTATTTTATTTCGGCTAGGATAAAAGCAGTTATTAATTTATTAAAACTCATTTTATGGTCAAAATTATTAGCCCCTTTAGGCTATATATCTTTCGACTGTCTACAGAACAAACCCTTATTATACAATAACTTGCCTAATAGAAATGAGTTATTAAAACTATTATGTTTAGAAATGTGTTAAAATGTCTTGTCAGAATTTGGGGGAAAAATAGAAAGGGGGTCTAATAATTCTGACTTCAACTGTATGTATGTGTGTATATATATATATATATATATATATATATATAGGACTAAATATATAGAAAATATTTTAATAAAGATTAAGATTGTAATATACACTGTAGAAATGCTGGGTTCCACACAATCAATTTGTGTTGGGAGAACATAAAAGGACTTAAGTTAACTTATTTGTTTTTACAAATTGAAGATTGAACATAAAACAATTAAGTTGTTTTACACCCCCCACAAAAAAAAAAAAAAAAACAAGAATTGTGTTGATGCAGCTCATTTTGAATTAGTTTAAAGAAGAAAGAAAAATATATCATATAAAACACATCACATACTAATAATAATAAAAAATAGAAAAATTATTATTAACTCACATACTGGCACAAGTTGTTTTCCATTTCCAAAAATATATATTCGATAAACACTTTTTCATGGCCTTGAGCTGTTTGTACCCTCCGATTGACGCTAATGAGGTGTGTTTTGTTTTCATTTGACGGATTACTACTATTTGTTATGTTCAGTGTTTGGGTAAAAAACATTATATATATATATATATATATATATATATATATATATATATATATATATAAAACAATCTTAAGACTATTTAAATCATAAAAAAGATACAAAAATAACATAATTCATACTTTTACATTGGCCTAATGAGCAGGGCTATGTGTCTATGTGTTCTGCTATTTTTTTTTTATTATAGCTACTTGATTAGACCACCAAATGCTTTTAATAGCATATTTTGTGTCTCAGTCTCTGAGTACAGGAAGGAAACAGGGGTATTCCTCTGATTTATTTTATTGATATACTAGTTTAATACATTTTAATACTCACAGCTCTATTAAATATTTGGTGACTGTCTAAACATATATAAATTGATGTGGATTTGTTTGTTGTCTGATTAATGATGTAACCTCATTAGGATGATGATAGACTTAACATCTCAGCAGTGAACAAGCGCCATCTGCTGGAAGATTCAACTACTGCATGAAGCTTAAAATAGTCTACATACATGTGTTTACATGTTTACAACACACCCTTAGCTATCTTGTAAACTAGTAGTTAAATGGTTTTACAGTTTACTAATTATCTTTATTTATGTTTGTTTGTTTGTTTGTTTGTTTGTTTGTTTTAGGTTATGCATTTTTCATAATAAACAGACTTTGGATTGTAAATTAAAAATGGCGTATTTAAAACAATGTAGAAGTGCAATAATTAAAAATTATAATATATTAATATAATTGTGATCTAATTATATCTATTCATATATTTGACTTTATATAATTAATGATGAAATATAATTGTTTATGATATAGTTTATAAGTCTTGTATTGTCAGACAATAATCAGAGGATTTATTTAAACATTTTTTCTACATTTATTTATATATGTTTATAAATTAATAAATAAAATGGAAATACGAATTGATTATGTGTATAATATGGATGTAATTTATTTCTTAAAAAATTAAATTAAATTTCAGCATTTAAATATTTAACAATTAATATGATTTACCATTACTTTTGATTAACATTTATATATTATATGTATATGTAAAACATGTATGTATTATCCATTCATGGCATTTATAAAATGATATATATATATACATTATTTGATTTTTAATGAATAAATATAATGAATATAAAAATTTATTTGCATAATATTATATGCATAATGTGTATGTAAAGTATTTTAATAATAATTAAATATGTCAGCATTTATCCCCAGTGTTGGGTTGCAGCTGGAAAAGCATCTGCTGCGTAAAACATGCTGGATAAGTTGGCGGTTCATTCCACTGTGGCGACCCATGATTAGTCAAGGGACTAAGCCGAAAAGAAAATAAATGAATGAATGTCAGCATTTAAATATTTAACAATTAATATCTACCGTTAATATATTACTTGCATTTTGTATATTAATATTATTGTTATTGTATGATTAACATTTGTATGTTGTGTACTTTATGTATATGGTCATTACTATTTTATATATTATTTATATATTTTAATTGTTTTAATATATTATCCTTTAAAATTTAGTTTAGCAACATATATTATTTATTTATTTATTTACTTATTTATTTATTTACTTATTTATTTACTTATTTATTTATTTACTTATTTGTTTATTTACTTATTTACTTATTTATTTACTTATTTGTTTATTTACTTATTTATTTACTTATTTATTTGTTTATTTACTTATTTGTTTATTTACTTATTTATTTACTTATTTATTTATTTATTTATTTACTTATTTGTTTATTTACTTATTTATTTACTTATTTATTTATTTACTTATTTGTTTATTTACTTATATATTTATTTATTTATTTACTTATTTATTTGTTTATTTACTTATTTGTTTATTTACTTATTTGTTTATTTACTTATTTGTTTATTTATTTATTTATTTATATATTTATTTACTTATATATTTATTTATTTATTTACTTATTTGTTTATTTACTTATTTATTTATTTACTTATTTATTTATTTATTTATATATTTATTTACTTATTTATTTATTTATTTATTTACTTAACTTATTTGTTTATTTATTTTAATTGTGGCCTGTTGATCTTGCATTGGGTGAGTATCTTCTTGTATTTTGAAATCTTCTTGTGCATTTTGCTGACTGTGAATGAGACGCTTTGACTTCATCAGATTCTCACACTGACCCAGAATCCAAACCTGCTGTCGGCATCGACGAGTTTTGAGGCCAAAGGAAGCTAATTATACCACAATGCAGGTCGCACATAAACACAAGGCCGCCATTGTGCCATGAAATATGTGGGTCAGAGCAACTCTCTGCACTCCTATTCCTTCCAAACAGACCTTGAATGGAGTGTTTTATGGAAAGTCTAAAGGCAAACGTCTGAAGATGCTGTTTTCATGTGCAGTGACAAAACAACTCTAATCTGTGCATGAATTTTTCATGCCGTTCGGTCTGAACTATGAGGACGGTGGCAATGGGAAGCAGACTGGAGAGGAGGAGATCTGTCAGGAAACATCAGGTCTGATTTATGAAACGCTACACAGCACTGCATTACCAGAGATGCAGTCATACACAGCTTTATTTGCTGATAAAAATATCCCTAAATTAGCAGCGTTCCATAATTTGATTCATGTTTTTATTTTCCCACATTTACTTATGCTTTTGAATTGCATTACGGGGCATTGATCAATTTTTCCAACATTTTTAATAGCTTAAAGTGATATATTGGGGTTGGTGTTGTATAATATGCTACAAAAACCTTGTAATAAACTGCCAGTACATTTTCTGCTATATTTTACAGACTTATTTATCTGTGTATTATACGTTATATGACTAAAATCTCAATAAATATCACTTTGTTTAACTGTAGAGTTGAATTTTCAACATCAAAAGTGGACAGAGAGCAGAGATCAATATTTCATAATGTGATTCACAACCATAACACAAAATATGGAAACTGTTAATTAACATATGAAGAGTTCAGATGCAAAAACCAAGTGCCATCTGATATTTCCATCGAAAATGAACATTTTTCTCAGCCTTCTTTGTTTATGTTTAGATATTCAGTTCACTTTAAAGACCAGGAAAAGGACTTATTCTTTGCCATAAAAGTGATATTACTGAACATACACACATGGAGCCTGATAAAAATGCTCATTTTAGAGGAAAATTTCAGATGGCATTTAGAGATTTTTGCATCTAAACTCTTCATACAGTATATCTTTGACAGTGTATGATAGGATTTTGTTGTTGAACTTTTTAACAGTCCAATAAGTAATGAATTAATAAAAAAAACAAAGTGGATCATTTTGGAATTCATTTAAAGGGGTATAGTTCATCCAAAATTGAAAGTAAATCATGTTGGAAACTGGTTTAGCTATTGAATTATAGAAGGGGAAAAAATAATATTAAGTCTTATTATATATATATATATATATATATATATATATATATATATATATATATATATATATATATATATATATATATATATATATATACATATATATATATATACATATATATATATATATATATATATATATATATATATATATATATATATATATATATACATATATATATATATATACATACATACATATATACATAATAAGTCAATGGCTACTGGAACATTCTCTAACAAGAAAGCAAATAGTAAATAATGACAGTTTATTTTATACGAGATGCAGTCAGACAGAAAGCTTTACATGCTGATGTATGATAGGATTCTGTTGTTGAACTCAGTTGGATATGGCTAAAACAATCCAATAAATAATGAATTATTTTGTTTAATTGTAAAAAAAAATGCATAATTTTAGAATTAATTTATAGGGGTATGATTCATCCAAAATAGAAAATGAATAATTTAGTAATAGTAGGGTAATGTAATGCAATGTGTGTATTTATATAGCGCATTTATCATGTATGGCCATACACACAAAGCACTTCACAATCACAATGGGGTTCTCTTGACACTACCACCAGTGTAGTGGATGATGCCAGGGCAGCCACAGGACAACGGCGTCAGTGCACTCACCACACACCAGCTACAGGTGTAGTGGAGAGACAGTGATAGAGCCAATTGTTTGGATGGGGATGATTGGGAGGCTATGATGGTTAAGGGCCGATGGAGGGAATTTGGCCAGGACACCAGGGTTACACCCCTACTATTTACAAGAAATGCCATGGGATTTCTAATGACCACAGAGAGTCAGGACAGTGTAGTGTCCCATACCCTTCACCTTTACTGGGGCATTAGGACTCATACAGACCACAGGTTGAGCGCTCCCTGCTGGCCTCACTAACACCGCTTCCAACAGCAACCTTGTTTACCCATGTGGTCTCCCATACAGGTACTGACCAGGCTTAGCTCTGCAGTGTAATATGGCTATGGCCATGACTCAACTGATTAAGGTTAATATTAATTCAATAGTAAGTCAATGACTACTGGTTCACAACATTCTTCAAAATATCTTCTTTTGTGTTCAACAGATGAAAGAAACTCAAACAGGTTTGGATGTGAGTAAAAAATACAATTGTCGCTTTTTTGTTGTTAAAATGTCCTTTAAAGTCACCATGAAGTCAAGTCTTACTATTTTTTTTAGATTGTTGCAGAATATTATATATATATATATATATATATATATATATATATATATATATATATATATATATATATATATATCTTTTTGGCTTAGTCCCTTTATTTATCTGGGGTCGCCACAGCAGAATGAACCACCAACTTATCCAGCATATGTTTTACGCAGCGGATGCCAACGTAGGTATTAAGTTGGATTTAAAATGTCCAATTAAAATATATCTATATTTAATTTCTCATTAACAATGGATCTTGTACAGGCAGTCTACAGTATATGGGTTTTAAACAGGTTTAAACTAACTTCACTGAATGTTAATAAACGTAGGCCTACATCCCAGTGTCTTCTGTGAGAGGTGATAGAAATTACATTTATATGTATTTTCATCAAACATTTCGATTTTAAATGTATTTAACTACAGAGACGCCATTTTTTATTTCGCTTCATCAATCGCGCGCCTTTTTCATAGTTGCTAACGCGATATTAGCTTATTGACAGCGATATTGCTTCGTTTGACAACAAGTTGAAGAGGAGAAACTCCATCCATATTAGACGTACGTGAATTAGTTGGTTCTAACTTCTAGCATATTTATTTTATTTGCTCACTCAGGTATAAGGTCAATCTCCCATTTTAGGGGTGAACAATGACTATTTAAAACAGACCATTTAAAGTCAGTCCTATCTTCATATTTACAGATTAATATTTATATTTATTTGTAAATATGAGCGTCTTCTTTTAACGTGTTTCTGAAGGTATCAAGTTTTAAGGGCAACCTACATAGCTCACACCTGTGCCAATAATAACATCGTTAACAAATAATACAAATTAACCTATAACACCTTCCGAAGGTTAATGAGGTTCAAGTAAATTAAAAAACGGGTGAGTTGAGTCAAGACTTCTGAAGATAGATCATTAATTTATTACTATCCAGAGGTAAATTGAGCTTAGACAAACTCAGAGCTCTAAAAAAGGTCTAGCAATACATTTGTAAGTCCTAATTTAATAGCTGAATGAACTCCTGACCTGAATGTGAATCTGTGACAGGATCTGAAGAAAACTTTCAGGTTAAACGTCTTTCAAAACTGATGGAAGAAGAGCAGAAAATCCCTGATGCAAGATGTCAAACTCACTGAGAACTCTTGATTAGGTAAGTGCCATACGTTTATTTACATTTTATCTAGAACAAGCTTTAAAGAAATACAGCTAAACGTGTAGATGACATCTAAACGGGGACTACATTGTTATTAATCATAATTAAGTTTTCTAGCATTTAAAAATCGAATGTATGGCTTTTGTAAAACTTTAAACAATATTAAATAAATACATAAATGACTGAGATACCATTTGTAAGACTTTCAATAGTCTATAAATTTAGTAATTTCACATTTTTGTTTTGTTCAAATGCAAATTAAAACCTAATAAAATCTATGGAAGCAAAAAAAACCCTTAAATAGCTAAAATTTTATATAAATATATACACACAGTTGAAGTCAGAATTATTAGTCCCCCTAATTATTTGCCCCCGTGTTTATTTTTCCCCCAATTTCTGTTTAACGGAGACATTTTCTCAACACATTTCTAAACATAATAGTTTTAATAACTCATTTCTAATAACTGATTTATTTAATCTTCATCATGATGGCAGTAAATAATATTATATTAGATATTTTCTAAGACACTTCTATACAGCTTAAAGTGACATTTAAAGGCTTAACTAGGTTAATTAGGTTAACTAGGCAGGTTAGGGTAATTAGGCAAGTTATTGTACAGATATTGTTTGTTCTGTAGAGTATCGGAAACAAATATAGCTTACGCAGCATCCACACACACACTACTGACAATTTAGCTTACCTAATTCCCCTATAGCACATGTCTTTGGAGCACCCGGAGGAAACCCGCACACGAACACATGGAGAACATGCAAACTCCACGCAGAAACGCCAACTGACCCAACAACCTTCTTGCTGTGAGGCGATTGTGCTACCCGCTGCACCACCGTGCAACCCACAAACTGTTCATAAACTGCTTAATAATTTAAGAGGTTTCCATAATACGAACACCAGGCCAAATATTAATCAAATCAGTAGAACAGAAATATTACATGAATTATTACTGCAATATTAATATACATGTATGCATCTATTTAATAAATACAGGTGTAATGACAGGTGAAGTAACATTTCTAGTACTTGAAATATTTCTCACTTTTGTTCAAGTACAAATTAAAACCTATTAAAACCATGCAGGCAAAAAATAAATTAATTAAAATTTAAAATGTTTTTAAAACTATCAAAACTTAAAATAGCTTATCAGTGATGCTACTAGCTCTAAAAACAAAAACATGTTCATAAAATGCTTACTAATATAACATGTTTTCATAATGTGAACAACAGGCCAAGCATTAATCATGACAGTAGAGCAGAAACATCACATATGCAGTTATTGCCGCAATACACGTTGTACCAGAATGCAGACTTATATAATAAACACATTGAGAATAACATAAGGTGTATGAAAATGGTTAATTAATATTATCTTTTAAATATTTAACAATAAATATCATTTATTTATTGCATTGAGAACAATGTGGTCTATGAAAGGGGTTTATTCCTAATCATGGAAACGAGTTTGTGGTACCTCATGTACTCATGTGGTGTTGACATACTTGTTTGATCACAAAACATCACATGGTTCAGTGAATGCGTGTCCATGGCAACAGAGAACAAAGCAAATAAGTGAACAGATTCCTGAAACTGCAATGGTGGTTCAGGAAGTCCCATTTATTATTTCTCATCTCTTAACTTATAGAAATGGAAACAAATCCAATAATATACATTTGAAGTCAAAATTATTAGTTATTATTTGCTTTTTCCAAATATTTCCCAAGTAACGTTTAACAGAGCAAGGAATTTTTCACAGTATTTCCAATAATATTTTTTCTTCTGTAGAAAGTCTTATTTATTTTAATTTGGCTAGAATAAAAGCAGTTTAATTATTAAAATGTAATTATTATTATATTAACATGTATTAAAACAATTAAGATTGTATTTTAATAATAAATGTAATTGTAATAACATGATAATAGCTTGATTTAAATAACAAAATGCTGATTTACAATGGTTATAGTAATATTTAAATTATTACTTGAAGATTATTAAAATGTCACTTTAAGCTGAATACTTGAAAAATATCTAGTCATATTATGTACGGACATCATGGCATCTAAAGAAATCGGTTATTATAAAATAGTTAATACAACTATTATCAGGGTTCCCACGCTTACATGAACAGCAGATTCAATGACTTAAGGACTTTTTAAAAATCACCATTAATTTAAAAATCAAGCACCTTTGTAATTCATACCTTAGCATATGTAGCGCCATAAAAGTCCTTACTGTACTTAACATTTCACTTACACTAAATTTCTCAATGTCATTTTCAAAAATTAACCATCCAAATGAAATATTAATAAAAATGTGCCTTATTAAACAGTCCTATTGCACCAGATTACAGTTGTTATAATAAAAATCAGAGACAAATTTAATTAAAGCACTTTTAAGGACCCATGTTTGTTGTAAGTACTTCCCTTGAAGGCCTTGAATCCATATGTCTGAAATTCAAGTATTTAAGTACTTTCAAGAACTGTGGGAACCCTGTGTTATGTTTAGAAATGCATTGAAAAGATCTTTCCATGCAGAAATTGGGGGTGGGGGGATATACAGGAGGGGCTAATAATTTAGGAGGGCTAATAAATCTGACTTCAACTGTATATAATTTAATTATCCAAAACAACAACAACAACAACAACAACAACAGATTCTGAATAGGGGGCAATCAATCTAATTTTATTTTTTACATATAATTTTCATATTTTACAGCCTTGCCACTACAGTACAGCCCAAAACATAAATACTTTCCAATTCATTACATTACAGACCTACAAATACACAACAACAACAACAATAGAAGAAAAAAAATGGACTTAAACCCAACACCACTTAAATACAGACTTAAATTAGGATCTATGAGGAATTAGTGAGTTAATCAATAGCAAATATTAACACATATTTATAGAAATGTGTTTGTATATATATAAAAAAAGACCGGAATGCAAAGAATAAATAGAAGAAAGAATTAATGTGCTTTACAAAACTTCCTAAAACTCCCCAACATCCACCCTTTTGTCCCGGCATTTGTTCCTCGCCTTGGTTCGAGCTTTAAACGCAGCTGCATTGTAGAGGTGCTGTGGAAAACAAAACAAGCATACATTTAAAACACTAATTCAAAGAACGAAATCTCAGTGTAGAAATGAGCAAGGAGAAGCTAGAGTTTGCTTACTCTCTCAAGTCTGGAGCTCTTCATGGCTTTGAGAGTGGCTGAATCGATCAACATCGGTGGTCCCAGTTCAAACACGTCTCTTATGAACTCATTCGCCTGCGGGAAGCAGAATAAACCTTAATCACTTCATGACATTTTTTTTTTGTCACATTTTGAAATCAATTTTTTATGAGTTTATCATGAATATTCTGACAATTTCTTATGACAAAAGATAGCTGAAACTTGGGTTCACATTACTAAAACAATTTCTGTGATTCTTCTGTGAAGTAAAATGATGAAAAAAATAAATAAAAATATTCAATAATTCTTTGTTTTTTTTGTTTAATATTCAAGTACAAAACTAAAACAACAAATAAACTTTAATGAATTAATGCATATTGCTAAAGGAAAACATTCACAACTAAATTCAAATGAAAGAATTACTACAACTTTAAAAAGACTAAATAAAAATAAATTATTAATAAAAAAATTAAAACTACATATAATGCTAAAGCAAAAACTTTGAACTTTAGAAGATTAAATAATAATAATAATAATAATACATTTCTAAAAATGAATTAAAACTACATATAATGCTAAAGGAAAACTTACAACTTTAGAACAACTTTAATAATAATAATAATAATAATAATAATAATATTATGATTATTATCATCATCATCATCATCATTATTATTGCGTAGTGGGTTGGTGTGGGTCCTTTGGGTGCTCTGGTTTCTCCCACAGTCCAAAGACATGCGGTATAGGTGAATTGAAGCAAAATTGGCTGTAGTGTATGTGTGTGAATGGGAGTGTGTGGGTGTTCCCCAGTGTTGGGTTGCAGCCGGAAGGGCATCCGCTGCATAAAACATATGCTGGATAAGTTGACTGGCCATGGTGAACCCTGGTTATTAAAGGGACTAAGCCGAAAAGAATGACTGAATAATAATAATAATAATTATTATTATTATTATTATTAATATTATTATTATTAATAATTATTATTAACTAAAATGAAGTACATTGAAAGAAAGCAAAAACTACAAAGCTAAGATTAAACAACAGTAAGTTATATTATTTTTATTATTATTAAACTAATGCAAAAAGTAATAATAAAAAAATAAAATTAAAAAAACGAACTTCATATTAAAAAAAATTGTATCAATTAATTAAACAAAAAACACTATTACATTTTTGTATGCATTTTCATCCAATCGGAGCTTTTACCTGTAGATGGTAGTTCATCCCGGAGCCAACGAACTCTCTGAAGGCGTCATAAGTCCTCTTTCTGACCCAGCTGTCGATGAGCATTCGCTCTGTGCCAAAGCGTATCGTTTCACTCTGAAAATCTCCATCCTGGCCCAGACAAAGAAGAGAAAACTAGAGATCAGAGTCTGAACAACAGCACCAATGAGTCTGTGAACTGTCTGCTTTCAGTCTCACCTCTACAGCCTTCAGGACGTCTCTGAAAACGGATCTCTGCTTCCTCTTATCAGTTTTGGCTCGGTGTTTGTTGCAGTCTGTTGCTAAAGCGTTCAGCTTCTCACACAGCGGCTCCCACTCATCAAAATCAAACTCCTGTCGATTTACAGGTTATGGTAGATTTATTAAAAATAAAAACCACAATAAAATGTTCTTTTTCATTGAACTTGTAAAAAGATTTATATAACAGGATTTGTTCATTTTAAAGCACATCAATTACGCATTTTATGAAATATTGTAAACAAGATGAATTCATCATCAAATATTTACGAATTCATTCATGTTTTTTTTAAACAACATTGTTAAATCACTTAATTACTATAATTGTATTAATATTTCAGATGCATTAAATATATAAATGTATTAAAGTAAACCAAAAACAACAACAACAGCTAGTTTTTGCAGTATTTAATAATTTTTATTTTAATAATCTTCAAGTAACATTTTAAATATTACTATAACCATTGTAAATCAGCATTGTTATTTAAATCAAGCTATTATCACGTTATTACAATTACATTTATTATTAAAATACAATCTTAATTGTTGTTTTAATACACGTTAGAATAATAATAATGTCGTTAGATTGTAATATTTAAAAAGTTTAGTAATTAAATTAGTAGTAAGTTTATATATTCACAAATGTATAATTTTAGCAACCTTAAAGTACGATATTTAAACTTTTACAAACTATTAATATACAACAAAAAGAAAATTATATTCAAAAAAGTAAATTTTAACATTTAAATGTACTTGCTTTACCTCTTATTATTAATACTTTACTGAAAGGGATTGAATAAACATTTAAAATTCCATACAATTTAGAAAAACCTATTTACCAATTAATCAATTGCACAACTTACAGGCTCAACATCTCTAATGAGCTCAAACAGCAGGGCGATGGTCTCTCCAGCAGCAATCCGCATGTTGACATCGTCATTCTCCAGCAGACGTGGAAGTTTAGCCAGATGTCTAAAAAAGAAAATAGACAACCCAACAGCATATGCTTGTTAGAATGAATCAGAAATACTGTTGTAGGGTCTTGGTTGAAGATCGATATCAATAGCGCCTTAAAACCAGCTGAAAATAGTGTTTATTTATTTACCTATGTATAGACACATCAGAAATTTGTGCTTATATCTTGGCAAGTTCAATATAGAGAAAATGTCTAATCGAACAGGATTTGATTTAATAAACCACTCAGCATCCCAATTGTCACAGATTTTAGGCAAACCTAAGCATACAACTATACATTGCATAATCAAAAATAGCATTTAAGACTTTTAATGGCCTTAATTTTCTCTAAATTGATTAATTTAATACTTTAAGACCCTGTAGACATCCTAAATAAGAGATTACAAAAAATATATATTAAAAATTACATTAAAAAGACTTTTATATGACTTTTTTCAATACATTTCCTTAAAATCCAAAGTGTTCTCAGTCTAAAGTCTTGTTTAACAGTAACTTTAAAGTGTTCACGTTCTAATAAAACATGCCCTATGGCAAGGGAAAATTCACTGGGGTTACATGTTTATAGTCCCTCATTCTTCAATAAATACATGCTCCTATTGTTCTTTACTCATTTATTACGTGTGGTTTTCCCATTGCACTGAATATAGTGTCTTCTCAGCACTTACTTCTGCGCGATGGCTCTGATATGGCTGCCGGTGCAGATGGTGAGCAGCAGAGCCCAGGATAAGAGCGCGTTGGTGTGGAGCTGCGTGACTGGAGGACTGACTGAAGGTCTGCTTCCGTCCTCCCTGATGTACGAGCGGGTGAAGAGGCTCTCGAAACACTCCATGGTGGCGTATACATCCTAGAAGAGACAAAAGCATCAGGTGAGAAGCCAGTCCAAACATCACAGTGCTTGGAGAACGTAGTTTAGAGCTGAACTCTGGTGAACTATCCCTTTAAGAGCTCTAAGTGATTTCAAAACAAAAAAAGCAGTCATCAGGATTGGTTGTCAAAAGGCTTTTAAAACTCAATCTCTCAGTGATTCAAATTATCTTAATGGTTTTCAAAAAAAAAAAATTGTACCAAATTAACTTTACAATAATTTCAACCAATCAAGGAAACCCATTAAAAGGAGCCATTTTATTTTATTCTCCATTTTACCACCTTCTCAAAAGTCTTTTGTGTCTCAAGAATGTGTCTATAAAGTTTCAGCTCCGAACACCCATCAGATTTATTATACCTTTCAGAAGTAGGAACTTTCTGCTACCTTTTGTTGCCTATACCCAATGCTAGTTCTCCCCGCCCACTGTTCCCACGTGCCTGTCAGAGTGTGCCTCAATCTCCGGCTGTGTCAAATAAAATGTGACAAAATACACATTAATATCCACTGCTGTATGGATATCCGTTATCTTAACAAACAATAACCCTGATTTAACATCCACAAACCAGGATTGAAGAGTCTTCTTTTATAATTGTACTGGCATGCGGCTGTGGTGAGAAAGACGGTAAAAAAAAATAATAATAATAAAAAGAAAAAAGAAAAATAATAATAATAATTTGCTGTAATTCTTTACAAACTTGCACTGATTTAAAAACATTTTAAATTAGTAAAAATCACATTTGAGGACCACAGAAAGCTGAACAGATCTTTTAATCCCAGTTGCTGTGCGCACGTCCTCTTATTGATATGATTGCATGCATTACTATGGAGACATGTTAATATACAGCTGTCAATCAGTTCTGTGGGTGGGGAAACTGCGCTCCTACGTCACCTGCCTCACAATGGGAGGGTTTTGGATCCGATTTCAAGATCAGGAAATTTCAAATAAAAAGACTTATTGTCTTTATATCAACCCAATATGACTGTGGATACACTATACCTACACACAGTTCCGTCCAAACAGCTTACAAAAGAGGATTTTCAAAGGTGCCCTTTAAAACATCAATTTAAAGTTTGTTTACTTGATTAACATATTAAATTAACATACTAAAATAAGTTAAAGTAACATAACTTACATTGTCATGACATTTTTAAATCCATATTTCATTTAATAGTGCATGGCATTACGGTTATAGCTGAAATATGGACTTCTTTATTGTTTTAGGATTTAGAAACATTATATGTATTATTTACATAATGCTTTCAGCGTATTATAACAGCTTGTCACCAAGTGAGGAGCACAGTTATTCTGCAAAATTAACCTAAAAGGGAGCAGCGTTTGTCTGACAGGTCCATTTAGAATAGCACCCTCTCAATAGATATTGGATAAAATGAAATAGCCAAGCATCCAGCCCGAAATATACAACCATCTCATTGAAGTATGTGACGTAGGTTGGTAATTTCCCTATAGTTTTATTGCATTCCATTACTTACCATAATATCATCTTCTGCTACAAGAGTGCAGAGGCCTAGACTGGTTGCGCACTGAAACACAAAATGTAGATCAGCAGATTGTTAGTCTCAATTTGCTGGATTTTAAAAGTCAATAAAAATGCCCCTTTATGCTTTTCAGATATTATTTGTCTTTTATTTGGTGTGGTTTATAGGGATGCTTGAACAAACGGTTTCAGAAATACCCTGTCAGAAAAGTCTAGTGGCTGGGAATTAGCTTTTTACAGTGTGTGGTACACCATTAATGTAGTTTTCTTGTGTTTACATGGTTGAATATGGTCACAGTATAAATACAGCACAGTTACGAGCTACGTTTATAGTTCTGATAACATGATATCGTTGCCTTTGGTAATTTCCTGAATATAAATACCAAAAAATAAAAATAACGCAACTCAAATAACTACAGCAGTTCTCATATGATCGATCTCATATGAAATAAGAGCTCTCGATGACATATGATGACTTGTGCTGGTGTTGTGCCATTTCTTAGGGGTAAATTTAAACTCTTTTACACTCTGTTTTAAGGAGAAGTATAAAAAAAAAATAGAATTGGGCCAAAAAGGTGATCAAAATTAGGAGTGTTTAAAAATGCATAATAGGGGCACATTCACATCTTGTAAGGATGTAGCTTACAGCTTGTCTGGCTTGAATGTTTGCCGCTCCATCATTGAGGATGGTCTTGAATACAGGTTTAAGGCTCTTAAAAACTTCTTCGCTCTCAATCCCCGAACCCAGCTGAATGCACAGGAGACACGCCAGCGAGGCCGCAGCACTCTGCTCCAATCCTTTACCTGGTTTGCAAACGCAAACATCCAAACTCAACCAGCTTTCAGCACCGATGCCATTGCAACAAACTAGTTTACATTTAATTCAATTTAAATATTCAGAATTCCCGAACAACAAAACAGACCTTTCTTCAAGCAGCGTTCAATGCCGTCCGTGATGGTCATCCTTCTCTCGGAAATGAAGTCGTAGAGGATTTTGGTTGCCATGGCAGTCTTTAGTCCATCGAGGGCACCTTGTCTGGTCTTGGCACTAGAATGTGAGCGTAATTAGTTCGAGACTGTGGCAGAAATGGATTATTCAGAACAATCAGTTTCAGAAATGTACGAGAGAACAAACCTCTTGTCCACCGTGCTGTCGATGTACACCTTCAGCTTGTACTGGAAGTCCTCTTCAGCCATTTCTTCAGTTTCACCAGCTGTCAAAAATGAATGGAGAAATCAGAAATGTAGACTTTATTTTAGAAAATCTAGGGCAGCTCAATATATCTATTCAGCATCAACATCGCTATGTGCACATTCGCAATTACGTCGCAGAATCTGAAATGTTGAACTGGGATTTTAATTTGAAAACACACTTGATTTAAGTCATTGTAAAGTTTAACCATAGAAGTTACCAAAACATTTATCGACTGAGTGTGACTGTGTGAGCATTTCAAGTCACTTTAAAGCATTCAGGCATAAGAAATGTTTGTACCCTTTAGAAATATGAAGTATGCAGTGTGGTTTTAAATTTTGTATTTATTAATAACTAGTTTAGTATATTTAATCTACACCTAATGAAATCATCCCAATGCATTTAAAATTATTAACTTTTTCCAAATAAATAATTTAATCTGGTACAATTATACTTATTTTTTTCCAATAACGTGCGGTCCTAGTTGATAATACCTTGTGCTGTAAACAGAGATGAAAGCATTCAGACAGATGCAATTGTACCATTTGTAGCTTTTAATAAATATCATTTTATTGAATCATGATTGATTAATTTAAAATATTATTGCATTGTTTATACACCGAAGACTATGCAGAGTTATTTTACTTGTGATTATTCAATTTCAGTACGGTTTGACTCCCCTGAAAACCATTAAGCACTGTTTATTTCACTTTAATAAAATGTAATAAATTACAAACAGAGATAAATGATACACTGCCCTGCTAAATAACCCTAATTATTTATTTCCAAATGGAGCTATTCAAGCCATTCCTGTTTTAATTATTATTAATTACAATATTATATAGTTTAAATACTAATAATAATTTATTATTATTTTTTTTTTAATGAATAAAATTAAAGTTGGCGCCAGTGGTGTACTAGTTAGTGTGTCGACACATGCACTCCAGTGCTCACGGCGACCCTAGTTCGATTCCCGCCTCGTGGTCCTATGCAGATCCTTTCCCCCTCTCTCTACTCCCCACACTTACCTGCCAATACTCTCTGCTGTCTTATCAATTAAAGGTGAAGACCCCGGAAAATAAAGTGTATAATTTTTTTTATATATATATTTTAATTAAAATAAATAAATACACAGAAAACAAAATCACAAAATCAGATTTTCCCAGTATCATACAGTACTAATACCCACCTTCCTCTGCCGCACTGGTTCTTTCACTGAGGCTGCTGCAGTGACTGAGCGTCTCGATTGATGCGTCTTCATCACTGAACGGTTGGACATTTCCCTGTTGTCCACCTGCAAAAAAATAAATAAATACATAAATAAATAAAATAAATAAATAAATAAAAAGTTTTATGCTTCAATAACAACCTCTAAGCAAAGCTGCAGTTCATGACTGGAACAGATTCAGATCCATACTGAAAATGAGCCGATTAGGCCTGCTGCGATTAATCACTATTGACTTGTGTGATATTTAGATATGACCGCAATCATTTATGGTGATGCTATCCGTTTGCAAAAGTGATGTCAACATTTTAGCAGATTACGCTGCTTTTATTATCTCTTTTGCTGTCATTGGTGAAGACATATCCTTAACAGGTGAAGAGTATGCATTACTCGAGGCATTATTTAGGGTTTTCCGGAAGACTACTGCAAGTTTGGACATATTAGACCACTCCAAAAACAAAAATAATAATAATTAATGCGTTTTTTTTTTTTTAAAGCCACAACATGATATTGTACTACAGCAATTAATATAAATCAATAGCCAAAAAATTTAAAGCTAATCCAAATGCTAGAAAACAAGCTTTGGGAATTAAAATGACATTAAAGTTATTATATGGATTGGCTACAGCCCAAAACCTCACTTGCCATTTTTTTCCCACATTTATGTTAAGAATGTGTGTTAAATATGTAGAGAGGAACCAAATTAGTTTGTTATAATTTGTGTGCTTGCAATTGTTCTCGAACATGGATATGCTATTAATTTAGTATTCGTTTTAATACAACAATACAGACCAGCCAGTATCCAATGAAGAAATAAAGGTAATTTTAAATCCCTTTTTAAGGAGGTAGAAATACGTTTTAATATGCAAAATAGAGATTGTGCTGATATGCAGTTGCAAATTCTTGCATTGAGTTCAAAACCGAAGTTAAAATGAGCAGTCTTTCTAATGGAGTCATTTGTGATGTAAAAACTACAGTATGGCAGCAGGAAGATTTTATTTTTTACTAACAATAATCATTTTACTGGATTAAAGAGGAGCTAGAAACATTAAAAATGACAGTTTTAAGACTAATAAAATAATTGTATTTATTCCTACACTGGCTTAAATTCATTAATTTCAGTCTCTTATATTTTAATATACAAGTATTCCAGGCTTCTGTGTCTATTATGAAACATTCAAAAACCACTTTAATATGCAGAATATTTTAATCTAATATACGGTCTCAAACTTTAGCAATATTGGAAACAGTTGTTACACTTAAATTATAAAACAATGTTTGAAAAGAACAGCATTTACTTTATTATAGAAAAGTTTTGTAACTTTTTTTATTCTTGTCTTTACTGTCATTTTAAACAATATAAATCATAATTTCTTAAATTCCTTAATTTAAATCTCACTTAACGTTATGCAAAAGTAGCGTACTTTGAATGAACTTTAATATGATAAACAAATCATCTCATTTTATGAGTAAACGGTGACACCTCATTATGACACTTACAGACAAGTATGTCTGACAATTAATACCAGCCAGTCAATTCTGACAGGTCACATTGACCCTAATGAACTGTTGAGTAATTAGTGAGAGAGTGTGTGTGTGTGTGTGTGTGTGTGTGTGTGTGTGTGTGTGTGTGTGTGTGTGTGTGTGTGTGTGTGTGTGTGTGTGTGTGTGAGAGCCACGCGTTATCACCTGGCAAAAACCAGTCATCTGCAGAAAGTACAAAGTGTCTCCAACTCTGTTTGGCAAGGTCAGAGAATGCAATGACTGCTATTTTCGAGATTATACAAACAAAACAGCTGCTGTGTGGAGATTCCAAATCTAAAGCAAATACTTCTGGGTATTGGAAAGTACAGCAGAGAGATGCAGATAACACAACATGTGGGATTGTGTGAAGGACTACAGCAGGGTGCCAGAACAAAGTCTCTTCTCAAAAACCTTCACAAATCCAGTGAGCAGATGTATTGAGAACAGTCAATAACGGTACAGACTGATTTTTACTGAAATATTCGGACTTTATGTCCCTGCTTGCTTCCTGTCCTCTAGCTGATCTCAAAACAGGCCTGTTACATAAGCAGGCTAGTGGCCTGAAATGACCTCAAATACACACTGACTTGCAATAAATATTATAAAGATTACAATTATTATAGTAATTAATCTTCTAACTAGTTGGTTAATTTCACAAAACGAATAAATAACTTATCATACAATAATTTTTATCTTAAACCCAGCTAATGTTTATATTATATAGATAGATAAGATAAAATAACTGTGTTCACTATTGTTTTGTTATATTTACATTGTCTTGTATGACTTACCTTAATTTATTACGATCTCAAAGTATTGTCGTTTAATAAACGCCATTAATATGACAATCTCGGATATTTAAAAATTATCATTCCTTTAAAAACAAACACCGCGTTTTGATACGAAAATACACATTTTCACCTGTCGATGACTCGTACTGTGAATTATTCTTTTGTTTGTGTCAAAGAAAGACACTCCTGGCTGTCAACCAAACGGGTCGTGCTGTCATGGGAGTTGTAGTCCCCTTCAATTAATTTCATTGCGCGAGCGTCGTGTTAAAGAACTACAACTCCCAGAATCCCTTCCGCGAAGCAGGCCACGAAAAACAACCGGTCATTTCCAGACATTCCATCCTACTTACCTTTGCCGCTCCTTTTCTTGGTCCGTGGCATCTTGCTTAAATGAGTAGATCCGCACCTAAAATCAACCAATACACGACCAGTTTTTACTACAATGTCTTTTCGGTTGAGTATATTCCAGTGGCACAGTGAAAAGGAAAGAATTAAAAGCGATTCCGGTGTTAGACTTGGAGCGCGAGCGATACATTTTCCCTCACAAACTAGGGCTGCATCTGCGCGCTACCGCGAAGCGCTTTTATACGACCGCTGATGACGCGCTTAAAAAGGCGTTGCTTCACGTGGACCTGGAAACAGTAGGGCCAATCGCAACACGGGAGGCGAAAACGTCATCGCATAAGACACACTTCCGCCGGCTTTGTATTGGATTTTGTTGTCACGTCCTCCTGCGGGTGCTATGTGTACACGTTGCTTAGTACAGGATTAATGTTTTTAATATACTCTTATGTATCAACTTAGCCTACTTATATAGAGTTGAAGTCAAAATTATTCGCACATAGTTTTTCCATTACTATTTTAGCAGGGATTTTTTCATAGTCATTCCTATAATACTTTTTCTTCTGGACAAAGTCTTATTTGATTTTATTTCGGCTAGAATAAAAGCAGTTTTTGTTTTTTAAACCATTTTAAGGTCAATATTATTAATATTTCTTTTCGACTGTCTACAGAACGAACCATCGTTTGCCTAATGACTTGCCTAATTGCCCTAATTTGCCTAAATAACCCAGTTAAGCCTTTTAAATGTCACTTTAAGCTGAATACTAGTATCTTGAAAAATATCTAGTCAAATATTATGTGCTCTCATCATGACAAAGATAAAAAGAAATTAGTTATTAAAACTAGTATGTTTAGAAATGTGTTGGGAAGAAGTCTTCCGCCTAATATTAGCAGGGCAAATAATTCAGGAGGGCTAATAATTCTTAATTCAACTGTATGTAATTAAAACAACAGTTGTCCCGGAAGCATCTTCATCAAAATTAGTTTGTATTTGCCTTATAGTTACTTTTGTTTTTGGTATATGTATAGCTAGATAAAGGGAAATTATGAATATTTAAGCTATGTAATTTATTGTAGCTTAACAAAATGTCTTGAGAGTGTAATAAATGACAGATCCTTGGTGCGTGGAAATCAGTTATTGGTCACTTTTTTTTACAAATGAAAATAAACTATACATTTTTCATTTGCTAAGAGAATGCTATGAGAATGTTAATGTTAACCATCTGGCCATCCAAGATAACTTGTTTTTTCAGTAGAACAGTAAAGAAGATTTAGCTGAAATTGCATTTATTTTATTTTTTTATTCTTAAAAGGCCACCAGCAATTTGAGAGTCAAAGTAAATAAAGCATGCAGGTAATCAAAATTAATGCAATACCCATGGTTCTTAAATAAAACACAGAGGTTTAATAAAGCCAAGCAATTGATCTATGTAAGAAAATTAAAATCATTTGCATCTTGTCACATAATAATGATTTATATATATATCTTACTTTGAGAGTTTGTAGAGAGTCCAGATTGAGATTTTGCAAGTAGTTTTTTGTTTTGTTTTAATCTCGGATACAAGCGGCCGAAATGAGTTTCCTTTACAGGTTGGCAGGGCGCTCCCTTATAGATTGGGTGAGGAGCTCTGTCACCCGGTAGGAGCTCGGAGTAGAGCCGCTGCTCCTACACATCAAGAAAAGTCAGCTGAGGTGGCTCGGGCATCTGTTTCAGATGCCTCCTGGACGCCTACCTATGGAGGTGTTCCAGGCATGTCCCACCGGCAGGAGGCCTCTGGGAAGACCCAGGACACACTGGAGGGACTATGTCTCTCGGCTGGCCTGGGAACGTCTCAGGATCCCCCCAGAGGAGCTGGAGGAAGTGTCTGGGGAGAGGGATAACTTGGGTTCTCTCCTAAGACTGCTGCCCCTGCGACCCGGCCCTGGAAAAGTGGTTTAAAATGAATGAATGAATGAAATGGTTGCAAAATCTAGGATAAACACAAGTCCCATTTTTCCCAATCATTTGATCGTTTCACTTTAACACCTCTGATATCATTAGGAGCCATGGGTATTCAATTGGGTTTGCCTGTTTTATTCTCAAAGTGCTTGTTGCCGTTAACTTGAATTTTATGAATCACGGTTTAAGCTGTAAAAATCTCCTTAAAGCGATAATTCACCTAAAAATGAAGATTTGCTAATAGTTTACTCAACCTCAAGTGGTTCTGAACCTTTATGGATTTATATAATGACTTGCCTAATTACTCTACCTTGACTAATTCACCTAGTTAAGCCTTTAAATGTCACTTTAAGCTGAATACTAGTATCTTGGAAAATATCTAGTCAAATATTATGTATTGTCATCATGGCGAAGATAAAATAAATTATTAAAAGTAGTATGTTTAATACAGATTGAGATTTTGCATGTACTCTTCCTTTTTTTTTAAATTGGTTGCAAAAACTATGAAAAACAAGTCCCACGGCTAAAAACCTTATGAATCATTTATATTGAGCGTCTCACTTTAAGACCTCAAATATTGTTAGGAGTCATGGGTATTCATTTGTTTTTGCCTGTTTTATTCTCACTGAAGCTAAGCAGGGCTGAGCCTGAACACTTGTCATTTAGGTGAGTAAATTAACAAATCTATTAGGCCACAATCGCCTCACAGCAAGAAGGTCGCTGGTTCAAGCCTCAGAGTCAGTTGGCATTTCTGTGTGGAGTTTGCATGTTTTCCTCTTGTTCGCGTCCTCCAAGTGCTCCGGTTTCCCCCACAAGTCCAAAGACATGTGCTAGGTGAATTGGGTAAGCTAAATTGGCTGTATAGTGTATGTGTGTGATTGAGTGTGTATGTATGTCTCCCACTACTGGGTTGCAGCTGGAAGGGCATCCGCAGAGTCAAACAAATGCTGGATAAGTTGGCAGTTCATTCTGCTGTGGCGATCCCTGATGAATAAAGGGACTAAGACGAAAAGAAAATGAATGACTTAATGAATATTTGACTAATCCAGTTACACTAACGAGGGCTTACAGACATGTGTATCACACTGTTTTAGCCAGGCAGCTGGTCAAAGTGTCAGCAATGCCATGAGTCCAGCTGCTGCACTGATAACCATGTGCAACAAACAGCACAATACTACACTTGTGCTGTAGAAGTGTTGCACATGGTTGGTGGAGGATTTACTATTGACATTCAACATTATTCAATATGGTGTTCAAAGACTCCTGACAATATTTTATATTTATCATGACTTATTTAAGTTCAGCATGTTTCAAACCTACTTTAAGTTATACAGTAGAACCCGCAGTCTTCGTTCTTCATCTGGACTTTTGTTGCATCAGCCACGCTGTAAACTGAAGACTATGGGTGGTCGTGCTTTTTCGTACAGTGGCCGTAAGTTATGGAATGGCCTACCCATCAGTATCAGGAATGCCGTTTCTCTGGACTTGTTAAGACTCACCTTTTTATCGTTGCTTTTAACTTACAGTGATTTTTTAAATTTATTTTATTTTATCATCCAATCCAATTGAATCGTTCAGATTTTATTGTTTTATTGTCGTCTTTTTTTTACTGTTTTTATTGTTCTGCTTTGTTTGCCTTGTATGCCTGTTAGCGCTTTGGGTCTGAAACAAGTGCACTATAAATAATATTTATTATTATTATTATTATTATTATTATTATTATTATTATTATTATTATTATTATTATTATTATTATTATTATTATTTTTGTGCAGATACATTAGATTAAGTAGCAAAGTCAAAACTGGAACTAATCTAACAAAATACCTTAAGATCGCAGTGCAAAAATGAGTACACCCAAAGTAATATGTTGGGGAAAATATTTGAAAAATAATAATAAATAAAGGTAAATAAATATAATAAATAAAATAAATCATGTTTTGGGGTCCCCTTGAAACATTTTCGTTGTGTTCTGTGCTATTTGAAAGTGTTGTGGGAAAACTGTTTGCATTGTGAGGATTTGCAGCATGTGCGCTGTCATGTTTGCTGGCATTTTTTTGTAATTGCATGTGTTTTCTTAAACTGTAACACGTTAAGCTCTCTCGGCCACCGTAGAAACAAGTGTGGAAGTCAATGGTTACAGGTTTTCAACATTCTTCTAAATATCTTCTGCGTTCAATTGAACTAACAACTCAAACTGGTTTGGAATAAAATAAGAAATATTGAAGAAGAAAGAAAAGAAGAAATACTGAAGAATCAAATCTATAACCATTGACTTCCATAATGGGGAACAACAACATTCTTCTAAATATCTTCTTTTGTGTTCAACTGAACAAAACAACTCAAACTGGTCTGGAGTAAGTAAATGATGACAGAATTATTTTTAGATAAACTATTTCTATTATATTTATTATACTGCGACAGGTTGACAACAGAATCCCATGAGGACACCACTAGAGGGAGCTCCGTCAGATTAGAAAGCTGCAAGCTGAGTGATCTGACAGTGTTGCATAATGTATAAAGAGATTCTTTTGATGACTCAAGATCAGTCAAATCAAATTTAGATTAAAGAGGTTTTTTTATTCAACCCCATTGCATATTCTATCCCTGTAGTACAGTTTTGGTAAAAACGTAGCACATACTCATAATGGGTTTTCTGTTAGAAGTATGAATGAGTAATCAGGCAGATTTTGTATAAACAAATCTTTCTAAAAAGTTTATTTATTTATTTATTTATTTATTTATTTATTTATTTATTTATTTATTTATTTATGTATGTATGTATGTATGTATGTATGTAATTTATGTATGTATGTATGTATGTATGTATGTATGTATGTATGTACAGTTGAAGTCAGAATTATTCCCCCTTTATTTTTTTCCCCAATTTCTGTTTAATGGGGAGAAGATTTTTTCAACACATTTCTAAACATAATAATTTTAATAACTCATTTCCAATAACTGATCTATCTTTGCCATGATGACAGTAAATAATATTTGACTAGATATTTTTCAAGACACTTCTATACAGCTTAAAGTGACATTTAAAGGCTTAACTAGGTTAATTAGGTTAACTAGACAGGTTGAGGTTATTAGGCAAGTTCTTGTATAACGATTATTTGTTCTGTAGACTATCAAAAAAATATATAACTCAATGGGGCTAATAATTATGACCTTACAATGGTTTTTAAAAAATTAAAAACTACTTTTATTCTAGCCGAAATAAAACATAAGACTTCCTCCAGAAGAATTTATTTATTTATTTATTTATTTATTTATTTATTTATTTATTTATTTATTTATATTATGTATGTATTTATTTATTTATTTTGTTTATGTATTTTATTTATCTACGCATGTATTTATTTATTTATTTATTTATTTATTTATTTATTTATTTATTTATTTATTTATTTATTTATTTATGTGTATTTGAATGTATGTGTATGTATTTATTTATTGTGTGTATGTATGCATGCATTTTTTATTACATTTTTTATTTTTGTATTTTATTTATCTATGTATATTTATTTATGCATTTATTTGTTTATTTTATTTCTGTATTTATTTTGTTCTGTATCTATTTATTTCTCTATTTATTTATTTATTTATTTATTCATTTATAAATAAATAATTATGACTTTTTAAATTATGAATAATCCGATTGTGTTTTTATTTTATTTTTTGCAATCGTGTGTGTGTGTGTGTGTGTATGTTTTTGTTTTCAACTTGACACAAAATGGCTACAATGGCATCAATATTTATAGATCAAACTTAATTGATATATTCAAAAATGCACTTTGATTTTTAATATTTAACTATGATGAAATTCCAAAAGACTAAAATCCTTCACAACCACCTTGAAATACTGGCATTACCAAAGACAAAATTATTCTAAATTGATCTCAAATGACAATAACCCAGCTCACCGTTAAACATTTAGCTTTTATCTTTTTACATTTCAAATACAGTGATGTGGATGTAGGTTTATGATCAAGCCTTTTCAGTGTCTCTTTTCACCTGAGTGAGTCTTGCATACGTTTAAGTGACAGAATTAGTTTGTGAAATCCTTCTTATGATGCTATATTCAATATGTACAATGCATGTATATACAATAGAACACAACACTAGCTCAGAGCCGCATGAATGCAGATGATGCATGTCTTTACAAAACCACTGAAAATGAAGAAAGCAACTGATGAATGGGTGTTGGGTTTAAATATATGTATTCATTGCATATGTAAACTCTGATGAATAATTTATAGCTCACCCCGAGGGTCTGCGCAGGGGGTCAGTGAATACCACAGTGCTGTTAGAAATAAAGATGGCCCGCTCACTCAACAAGCAGCTGCTTTATTTGATGTTTTATGCTGTTTCATTAAAATCGTTTAAGTCAGGTGTACTTGAAGAGCTCTCACAGGGTTGTCAAACACATCAAGTTAATGGTATTTAAAGTAAGACTGCAGGTGAAAAGGAGATGTATCATATATATCTCACCAAACTTCTCAGCTCATTCAGTGCGTTTAAGAATTGCACTTTTTTGTATCAGAAGCTTTTTTTTTAATGTTGTGTTTGAATATGCAAATGATGCATTGGGTAATGTAATATGCACTCATTTGCATGCATTTCTAGAACAAAAATCTAAACTTCGAATGAAGTCTGGTAAAAAAAAAAAAATTACTGAAGGGATTTTGCAAATCACTTTTATTACACTTTTTTTAAGTCAGAAAAATTATATTATGAATGACTATGAATTAATTTATTTATCTATTTTGTATGAACAGATCCCTCTGTAAAAACCTTTAGGATAAAAAAATGAATGAAACTGCAGTATTATTACTAATATTATTAATACATTATTATTAATACATATAATAATATTATTATTATTATTAATAATATTATTATATAATTGTATTGAAATTAATGTATACATACACAAATTGATAGTGCAATAAAAATAATTATATAAAAAAAATTTATAAAACAAAATAATAAAAATATAACAATAATAATAATAATAACAAAAATGTATGTATTTTTGGATGTTTTCTTTACTATGTTATAAATACTTTTTATTATTAATATTATATAATTGTATTGAAATTTAAAATATACATATGAAACTGATCAAGTATAATAATAATAATATCAGTAATGATCATGATGATGATGATGATGCTAATAATAATAATAATAACAATGTTTGTACTTTTTGGATTATTATTATTATTATTATTATTATTATTATTATTATTATTATTATTATTATTATTATTATTATTATTATTATTATATAATTGTATTGAAATTAAAGTATACATACACAAATTGATAAAGTGCAATAAAAATAATAATTATATAAAAAATTTAATAAAACTAATATAATTAAATAATAACAGAATTATATGTATTTTGGATGTTTTCTTTATTGTATTATGACTACTTTTTATTATTAATATTATTATATAATTGTATTAAAATGTAAAATATACATTCACAAATTCATCAAGTATAATAATATAAATAATAATGATAATAAATAATAATTACAATAATAATAACAAATATTATATGTGGTGTTGCAGTGGCTAAAACAATCACCTCACAGCAAGAAGATCGCTGGTTCGAGCCCCGGATGTGTCAGTTGGCATTTCTGTGTTGAGTTTGCATGTTCTCCCCGTGTTGGCGTGGGTTTCCTCTGGGTGCATCAGTTTCCCCCACAAGTTCAAAGACATGCGGTATAGGTGAATTGAATAAGCTTAATTGGCCGTAGTGTATGTGTGTGAAACATTGTGTATGGGTGTATGCATTTCCCAGTCTTGGGTTGCTCCAAGGGCATCCGCTGTGTAAAACATATGCTGGATAAGTTGGCGGTTCATTCCACTATGGCAACCCCTGATTAATATAGGGACTAGGCCAAAAAGAAAATGAATGAGTGAATATATTTCCTTTCGTATGTTTTCTTTATTATTATTATTATTATTATTATTATTATTATTATTATTATATATCATTATTATAAATATAGTTGTATTGAAAGTAAAATAAGCATACACATTGATAAAGTGCAATAATAATAATTATTACAAAATCTATGTCTTTTTTTAAAGTCGTTATATTATAATTACTTTTTTTCTATTGGAATTAAAATATACATACACAAATTTATCAAGTAAAATAATAATAACACAAATATATATTTTATGAGTTTTTTTATATTTAAAAAATTTATAAAAAAGCCAAAATGCCCCCCCAAAAAATCGAAAATCTTAAAAAGCTAAAGCAGAATTCAAGCAATCAAACAGAAAACAAAATGTCTTAATAGATTTCTGGATTTTAAGTTTAATATTTTAGCACCAATTATATTTCTGTTAAATAATGCATAAAAGTCTTTTTTTCTTTTGATTTGCTTAATGTGTTCATAATTTCACTGATGATATTTAGCGCAGTGTTTTCTTGACTAAATGCATGAAGAGTGTAAGGTGGAAGGAAATAGCAGATTGCATGAAGTGTTTGCCAGTTCAGTGGTGTGTGAAAGTCTCTCTCATCCACACACAGGTCAGGGGTTGAAAATAAGCAGAAGACACATATTTTTCGACATTTCATGCTTTTAGGCACTAATTAAGTCATTGTTTTGACCTTTTTCAAAGTGCTTTCAAACATTTTAACGCCTGACTGGCTGCTTAGTCTGTTTTAGAAATAATGTATGTTGTAAAACAATCTGTATATGTTTAATAAAATAGACTGTCATGCTGGTTTGATATACATGAACCATTTTACGAGACTATTTTAAAGGGGACCTATTATGCAAAAATCACTTTTATAAGTAATTTAAACAATTGTGTGGAAACACTTTGTGAATATAACCAGCTTCTAATGTTAAAAATGTATTAATTTTATATTTTATAATTACACTTGATGAAAACAGTCTGCAGAAACACTTTAATTGACATTCTCTCTTTGTGTGTCATCAGAGGGGGAAAGCCCCGCCTACTAGTGATGATCTGTCCCTCATTAGCATAGGATGTTAGTCTTGTTTTTGAATCTGCCTCTATGCTGGCATTTGTAGCTCCGCCTTCTTTAAAAAAATGTATTTAAATTTAAAGTGACAGTCACCAAAAACGGCACAATTAGGATCAAAGCCTATAAAGAGGCAGTTTCAAGAGTTATTAAACATTATTTGTGTGGTATTTTGAGCTAAATGTCACATACACGCTGTAGGGACTTCAGACACTTATTTTACAATGTTTAAAAAGGGGCATAATAGGTCCCCTTCAACTTAATTTTTATTTTCATTAGTTACAAGGGAATCATTAATTATTGCAAACAAAATATTGAAAGCAAGCTCAATGCAAACAAATACGTTAAACAAACAAACAAAAATAATATTTACACTAAAAGAAATATTTAAAGACAAAACAAAAACATTTTTAAAACATGAAAAAAAAATCAACAACACAAAAATAAAAACAAATTTAACATAAATTATATACTACACCGGATCAGGGTGGGGCTAATCTGGAGTCTCTCTCTCTCTGATCCCCTCCGGCTCTGCAATGGTTGGGAACATTCCAAATTGAACCAAAACAAGCGATTACAATGGGCTTAAGATTGGCTATAAAAATTCGGAAAATGCGTCAACCAGCAAAACCTGGGATTTAAAAAAAAATTATATACTACACGATTAAATATTGTGTAGATTTTTAAAATTCAGAAATCGCTAGTATTTTTACAATTAAAGAAAAACATTCGGTTAAATGTGTTCTCACTCCAGTAGTTTTTGTTTAATATATTTTTACATACACTCAAAATGGCCTTTGCTGTTTTTTCAAAGTTTTTTTTTTTTTTTTGGGGGGGGGGGGGATTTGGCTAACTTATTTGTTTTATATATTTAATTCACTTAAGTTTGTAAAAACTAGTAGGTTAACTTAATTCCTTCCTTCAAAACAATTTTGTGGAACCCATCATTTTTTACAGTGTAGTAAAATAGTCAAAACAATTGCTGCTTCTTCAAACTACTTATTTAAAATAGGCTGAAACAACACAATTCTTCAGTTTTTTGGGGGGACAAGTTCATTTTTTTATGTTCAAACCACTTAAATTGGTAAACAATTAAAAGTTAACTTAATCAATTTGTTTTGGGACTACATGAAGGAACTGTGAGGAACCCAACACTTTACAGTATGTCTCTCTCTGATAGTAAAACACTGTTGCATTGGCCTAGTTAAAACCATCTCCAGTTAATTTAGCTCATTCATTCATTTTCCTTTAGCTTAGTCTCTTATTTATCAGGAGTCACCACAGTGGAATGAATCGCCAGCGTATGTTTTATGCAGTGGATGCCCTTCCAGTCGCTACCCAGTACTGGGAAACACCTATGCACTCCCATTCACGCACACACTCACACACTACGTCCAATTTAGTCCATCCAATTTACCTATAGTGTATGTGTTTGGACCGTGGGGGAGCACCCAGAGGAAACCCACGCAAACACAGGCAGAACATGCAAACTACACACTGAAATGCCAGCTGGCCCAGCTGGAACTCAAACCAGTGACCTTCTTGGTGTGAGGTGACAGTGCTAACCACTGAGCCACCGTGCCACATCCCCAGTTAATTAAAATTTTTAAGAATCATCTTCATTATGATTCTTCTCACATGCTAAAAATCATATGCGCCGACAACTGCTTATTGCCTGTATTAAAAATACACAAAGCACGTCATCACGCTTCGGATACACTTGCGTATGTCCTCTGACTTCTGGCAAAAGGTGAAGGCATCTGGTGTTTCAATTTTAAATCCTGCTACAAGAGTAAAGAAATAAACCAGAAGCCACAGAGCTCTTCATCATGACACAAATAAAGACGAAACCTCTACTAGTGCACGTGTATAGACATCCTCATTGTCCCTCTTTTGCTTTGTTGATGCAAGTACATAGTGTTGTCTTGGCAGAAGGTGTGTTTTGGCAGTATTTTTGTGGCCGTTTTCCAGGTTTCCAAACCACACGCTGTTTTCCCCATATAGGCTCGCTTTCAGACTCTTTGAAAATTCACGACGGACAACTGAATGCATTTCATTTCCTCTAACACTTCCTTCCCTTTTCTTCTTTTAGCCTTGAAGTGGGTTGGAAAATGTTATCTATTGTGTGTCAAGTCTCCTCCCCAATATTCAGTTTATCAGGCTCATATAAATGTCCCTCAGATTTTCTGGAGTTTATCAATATTTACTTTATGAGACTTTAGGTTTGATGAAATTGTATGCACTTGTGCTGATAATTCTTGTTGAGTTTAACTGTGCCGATCTCAGTGACAAATTTAAACTGGATTAGATGTGATCTGTTTTGTTTAATCTGACGGAAAAGGTTTGGTTGCCAGGTCTTGTGTGTTTTATGCATGTTACTATGCAGTTGCTCAAAGGTTTTGGGTGCTTGCTGTGGGGGTTTGAGGTTTCTGCTTACCAGTGTTATATTAGAATCATTGAGCTACTATTATAGTTTTGTATGAATATTTTAAAGCATTCTGATTTTAAATAGGTTTGCTTGAATCTTAGATCATTTGAATATTTTTAGGTTGACATTTATTATTAGACTGTAAAACCAAACAGTCAACTTTAACAAATGAAATGAGTGTAGTTAACTCAAAATTGACTGAAAGTTAATTCTACTTATTTGAAAAGAGTTTTGAATTCAGTGTTGAAGGTAATGAGTTAATTAAATACCTCATTACTCATGGAGTAGTTCACAGTACTCACATAGATTAGTACTTGAACTCAAATGGTTTGTAGCAATCGGTTTCCTCAAACGATTTGAGTTGCCTTAACTTATTGGGTTTTACAGTATTTAGTTGGTTTGAGCTCTCTTCATTTATCAGGTTTAAAGTACTCAAATTGCTTCGTTTACTTACTTTTCAAATTGCTCACAGTACTCATTTGGATTAGTTTTTGAACTTAAATGCTTTGTTGCAATTGGTTTTCTCAAATTATTTGAGTTACCTTAACTTTTTGGGTTTTACAGAGTAGTTTTGTTAATATACACTGTAAAAAAATCGAATTTTACGGTTTATTTCCGGCAGCTGGGGTGCCGAAAAAAAAACATAAAATAACGGTTGTTAAATTGCAGAAATTTACTGTAAAATAACAGAGGTTGAATTACAGAAATTTACCAGAAATTAGCATTTAAGGAAATTTCTGTAATTTAATGTCCATTATTTTACGGTAAATTTCTATAATTTACGGACGTTATTTTGTGTTTTTTTCCGGCACCCCAGCTGCCGGAAATAAACCGTAAATTACGGATTGTTTTACAGTGTCCTGATCTATGTAGGTCTTGTATGTTTTATGCACGTTATAATACAGTTGCTGGGTGGGAGGTTTGCTGTGGGGGTTTGGGTTTTTTGCTTACAAGTGTTATATTACAAATGGTATATTTGTATTGATATTTGAGTTACTATTATAGTTTTTATTAATATTTTTAAAACATTTTGATTTTAATTGGTTTGCTTGAATCTTAGTTCATTTGAGTATATTTTTTGTTGACGCATTTTATTAGTTTTGTTAATATATTTTTGTAGATCTTATAGATTTTAGTTATTTTTTAGCCATTCTAGTAGATGTTGGCCCACCAAGTATTTTGATATTCATTTTATTAATAACTATCATCAATATCATCATCGTCGTCGTTATCTTAGTCTTATTAAAGGGTTGGTCCACTACAATGTCATATTTTAAACTTTTAGTTGATGTGTAATGTAGTTGTGTGAACAAAACATCTCTGAATGTAATACACTCAAAGTTCAATAGTGGTGACGTGGAGCCGATCCGCGAATCACAGCACATTATGTTAGCTGACCAATCAGAGCCTCTTGAGGGTGGGTCTTTCAGAGGAACTAGGAAATATGACTGTTAGCTGAGTAGCTGTATAAGTAGGATAAATGAAAAGATAACGTGATTTTCTACAAGTGAAGCATGAGCACACATTGCTTTGCAGCTTATAAACACAGCAAAGCCTTAAAAATGCATTGTAGACCCCCTTTAAGGCTGTGCAACAATGACATTTAATATGCCACTTTCAAAATGTATTGTCATAATAATTTTATTGAGTGTATTATTATTATTTATTTTTATAATAAGTATTAATTAATTATTTGTATATTATTATTATTATTATTATTATTATTATTATTATTATTATTATTATTATTATTATTATTATTATTATTATAATAAAGTTGTACCCAATTCACCTATAAGCACTCGGAGGAAACCCATGCAAACTCCACACAGAAATGCCTACTGACCCAGCCGAGGCTCAAACCAGTGACCTTCTTGCTGTGAGGTGATTGTGCTACCCACTGCACCACCACATCGCTATTATTATTATTATTATTATTATTATTATTATTATTATTATTATTATTATTATTATTATTATTATTATTATTATTGAATCTCTTCTTCAAAAACCTTTGACTACTTTAAAAATTTATGTTGATCCTAGCTTCATTCAAAGTTCATATTGTTGTTCTAGAAGTGCATGCTATGTGTGCATATTTATTCTAAAACATTGACGTTTGCTGAAGATAAACTCTTCATCTTAAACTCACATATTGTGCCCTTAAATTCTAAAAATGAAGAGCTTGTAACGTGATTCACCACACTATTATGAATTTGCCCATTCAGTCATCTCAATATGGCCTTGTCCTTTCCCTTAGCTGAGGGCCAGGGTTACTTTGCTTTGACTGCTCTGGATTGCGTGACTCTCGTCATCTGACGCACTTCATCATTTCATGCACTTCTCTGTTTTTTTCTTGTCTCCTTCTTTTGTCGTTGCCTCTGAATGTCTTTCTGCTGACCTGCAAAGCTGCATTGAGGGCTGAAAGTAAAGGTTTATCTCACGAGAGAGAAAAGGGAAGACAGACTGATTGATCTCGCAAAATAACCACCAATATCAACCACCGTACGATTGTGTTCCTCAAAACTGCATGACCATAAAAGCGTGTGCTTGTAAAAACATGACATATGGGCATGTTCACTATGATGAAAGGGTTAGTTCACCCAGAAATTACAATTCTGTCATTATGTATTATCACTTTTTCCAAGCAATTGTTTTTTTGGTGGGGTTATTTTTTCTGTTGAACATAAAAGAAGATATTTTGAAGAATGTTAGAAGCCGAAGATTTCTAAAGTGTTTTTTCCTACTATGGAAGTCAATGGCTACCAGTATTCCACATTCTTCAAAATATCTTCTTTTGAGCAAAACAGAAAAAAGATAGTTATAAAACTTTGAAACTACTTGAATGTAAATAAATGTTCATTTTTTGGGTGAACTATTCTTTGAAGTGTGCTGTTTTGATTTGTTTTCAGTTTCTTCAAATAACACATCATTATTATTGCATAGAAAACTGTCTGTCCATGCAAAAACTACAAAACTTATATCACTTAAAAAGTAAGTAAACCAGTTTTTCAAACTTTTTTCAAAGTTATCTGTGTTGCTTGTTTCCAAATCAACATTTTAAAAGCGCTTCAATCATGTAGACAGGTCTTTGCACAGCGAACCTTTTGTATTTAGGTATGTGATGCATTTTATTTAATCTGTTGCGAAAAGAAATAAACAAGAAAGATTTTTGGATAAGAATACGAAAAATTCACATACAAAAATTTCAGACTTATTATTCATATATACAAAAGATTCATCATGTACACAAACCTTGTAACAGAGTCCAATGCATATTAAACAATTCGTTTCAAAGTAATGCAAAACCTATTTAGATATGAAGACGAAAAATATGTATATGTAAATTTCGGAATTCATATTCATATATCAGAAAAATGTGTTGCGTATCACGCAGAGTTTGAAGCATAATAATTAATCCATTACGAAAAATGCAACACATTTCAGATATGAATATGAAAAATACGCATACAGAAGTTTTGGACTTATTCATTAATTCTGGACATGTATATATATCGCCATGTACACAAACCTTGCACACTAAGTCAGATGTGAATTAATGAATCCATTGCGGAAAAAGTGCTAAACATTTTGCCTATAAATAATGAATACAAAAAAATATGCATACAAAAATTTCAGACTTCATGTTCAAATCCAAAAAACATGTCATGTACATAAACCTTGCACACTGAGTCTGATGTGTATTAATGAATACATTGTGAAAAAAGCTAAAGATTTTGGATATGAATACAAAAAATGTGCAAATGAAAAATACACATACGAAAATTTCAGACTTCAGTGTGCAAAGACCTTAAGTTGTATTGCAGTATCTGCATTAATTCAGCTTTTGGACATGCATCTGCACTCGTTTGCATCCCGTATTGCTATATGTGGTCATGAGAACATACTACACTGAAAAAAAAAAAATTATTTGTGTTGAATTTAAACAAACAAATTAAATGTAATAATATGTAACCTAATTTGTTTGTTTAAATTCAACCCAAATTAATTGTTTACAACCTCTTAATGTAAAAAAAGTTAGTAAATCCAAGGAATATTTGAATAATTTTTTTCAGTGTAATATCAACGATGCCTTATTAGACAGCATAAGCATTCTTCTTGCAAACATCCTGCCAAAGCCTATATTTAATGTTACCAATGTATGCAGCTCTCTACAGGTTTCATAAGCATGCTTGTGTCTCACTCTAAACACCCTGAAAATGTGGCTGCTTTATGTTCAGGAGGCATCTATATAAAGATCCTGCTTCTGAGTCAGTGTGGGGAAAAAAATCAATCTGAGTAGGTGGGAATCGATGTTTACAGCATTTCCATTTGGGTCCGGGGATATCCATCTTCTTGGAAACCAAAAAATTCATAAGAAGCTGTGAACTGGAAGGATGTGATGCTTTTTTTTTGTGGTAGTTTCTGTTCTGCTTCTCCAGTGCGAACTGTGGCGTCAATAATGGTTCAACGATTCACTGACATACAGCATTAATAGAGCGTGGTAATCCCTGTGCATAATTTGAGTTATTTGTCATGTAAGAAGCTGTTGGCTTTCTTTACGCGTTGCCTGGCAACCGGTTTTATATTTAATATATGGAAAAAAATTATAATAATAATACCAAGAACAGAATCCGTCTATCCAAATATAGGTGAGGTACTTTTTAGTGAGAAATTTGTCCTGTATATACTTCCTTCATCAGCTAAAAAAGTGAAGTAAATGCCTAAGATGAATGTGAATTCATCCCACACAGGAAGGAGGATTTAAAGAGACAATCTACTATAAAAACAAATAAGTTCATTGTACAATTTCTATAAAGTTAAACCATTTTTTTAATCCTTTCAGCCGATTTCTGGATCTGGTGGGAGCACTTTTAGCGTAGCTTAGCATAGATCATTAAATCAGATTAGACCATTAGCATCTTGTTCAAAAGAGTCCAAAGACTTTCAATAATTTTTCTATTTAAAGCTTGACTCTTCTGTAGTTATACCAAGGCCAATGGAAAGCAGAAGGTTGCTGTTTTTTAGGCTGATATGGCAAGAAACCATGTAACGGCAGCAAAGTTCCTATAATATTACGCTGGAATGAGAGTGGAGTTCACTGAAAAAAAAATATTCAATGATGATTCCTTGGGTGGCGACGCAGTGGCACAGAAGGTAGTGCTGTTGCCTCACAGCAAGAAGGTCGCTGGTTCGAGCCTCGGCTGGGTCAGTTGGCGTTTCTGTGTGGAGTTTGCATGTTCTCCCTGCATTGGCGTGGGTTTCCTCCAGGTGCTCCGGTTTCAAGTCCAAAGACATGTGGTACAGGTGAATTGGGTAGACTAAATTGTCCATAGTGTGCATGGATGTTTCCCAGAGATGGATTACAGCAGGAAGGGCATCCGCTGCATAAAACAAATGCTGGATAAGTTGGCGATTCATTCCGCTGTGGTGACCCCAGGTTGATAAAGGGACTAAGCCGAAAAGAAAATGAATGAATGAATGATTCCTTGGATTTACTACATTTTTTTACATTAAGTGGTTATAAACAATTAATTTAGGTTGAATTTAAACAAACAAATTAAGTTACATATTATTATTAAAATTAATTGGTCACACTTTACAATAAGGTTCACTATTTAATGTTAATTAATGCATTTACTATCATGAACAAACAATGAACAACACATTTACTACAGTATTTGTTCATGTTAGTTAAAGTTAGTTCATGAAAATACAGTTATGTTAATACTAATGCTAACAAGCATGGACTTGGATGTTAATAATGCATTAGTAAATGTTCAATTATGATTAATAAATGCTGTACAAGTGTTGTTCATGATTAGTTCATGTTAGTAAATGCATTATCTAATGAACCTTATTGTAAAGTGTTACCATTTAATTTGTTCGTTTAAATTCAACACAAATAAATAGTTTGCATCGGTTTTGCAGACATAATTTTTTTCAGTGTTCCTAGCCATGTCTGCCTAGAAAACAGCAACTTTTTATTCAGTCTTTGTACACAATTTAAAGAAGAATCAAGGTTGAATAGGAAAATTATCGATATTCTTTGATCATTTTTGAGTGCGATGCTAATGGTCTAATCCGATTCAATGTTCTATGCTAGGCTAATTTAAAAGTGTTTTCCGACCTGGACATTGGCTGAATGTGTTCAAAAATTAAAAACCTTAAGGTTTAACTATAGGGGAACTTGATTTATTGTAAAATGAGCCTATTTTAAAAAAGTTGAGTTTTCCTTTAACTGAGTAATGTTGTATCATGTATGAATATAACAAAGTGAATAGGAAAATAAAAAGCAGTAGTGAAATTGATTTCACTTGGAAAACCAAGGGTGATTTTACTAGGGGAAGTGAGATGTTTGAACCAGTTAGTGGAATCACTCTTTTTTATTTTATTTGGATTAATGTGAATTCATCTTACACCAGAAGGAGGAATTAAAGAAATCACTTTAAAAAAGTAATTTTACAACTCCTGTAAAGTTAAACAGTAGAGTTAACCGTTTGCTTCATTCATTCAGACGATTTCTGGGTCTGGCAGGAGCATTTTTATCTTAGCTTAGCATAGATAATTGAATCAGATTAGACCATTAGCATCTCAACCTCATGGACCCAAGATTCTCACCGAAATCAGTCAAGTTTGGTGTCGGAAAAATCAAGGTTTGGGGTTACATTCAGTATGGGGGCGTGCGAGAGATCTGCAGAGTGGATGGCAACATCAACAGTCTGAGGTATCGAGATATTTGTGCTGCCCATTACATTGCAAACCACAGGAGAGGGCAAATTCTTCAGCAGGATAACGCTACTTCAGCCTCCACATCAAAGTTCCTGAAAGCAAAGAAGGTCAAGGTGCTCCAGGATTGGCCAGCCCAGTCACCAGACATGAAAATTATTGAGCATGTCTGGGGTAAGATGGAGGAGGAGGCATTGAATATGAATTCAAAGAATCTTGATAAACTCTGGGAGTGCTGCAAGAACGCTTCCTTTGCTATTACAGATGACTTTATTAATAAGTGATTACCCTCAAAAGTGGCCAAAGACGATAAATAATTTTTAGACATAAAAGATAATTTTCCTATATAAAGCTTGTTGCTTTTGTAGTCACACCAAGACCTATGGAAAGTAAAGTAGGCTCATATGGCAAGGAACCATGGTACGGCAGTTCCTTTATTATTACGCTAGATTGAAAGTAGAGCTCCTTGTCGTATTTGCCTAGAAAATAGCAACTTTTCATTTAGTCTTAGGAAACAATGTAAAGAAGAATCAAGGTTGAATAGAAAAATTATCAATATTCATTAGTAATTTTTGAGTGAGATGCTAATGGTCTAATCCAATTCAATTATCTATGCTAAGCTAAGCTAAAAGTGATCCCACTAGCCCTGGAGTTTTTCTGAATGTATTAAAAATATAAACTTGAGGTTTAACCCTACACTGTAATGTTTTTATGTTCATTCATTCATTCATTCATTCATTTTCCTTCGGCTTAGTTTCCATTTCAGAGGTCGCCACAGCGGAATGAACCGCCTGTTTTTGTTACTTTAACTTATTTTATCAGGTTAATCAGATTTCAAGGTTTTAAGTTATACTCAAATTGAACTTTTTTAGGTTGTTCAGATGATTTAACAAAACAATTAAGCTGCAAGAATGTTTTTTACACTGTAGGGGAGGAATATTTATTGTAAAAAATGTTGCCTGTTATCAAAACAGTAGAGTTTTCAGTTAACTAAATATTCATTCATTCATTTATTCATTCATTTTCTTTTCAGCTCAGTCCCTATATTAATCAGGGGTCGCCACAGTGGAATGAACCACCAACTTATCCAGTATATGTTTTACGCAGCAAATGCTCTTCCAGCTGCAACCCATCACTGGGAAACACCCATACACACTCTCATTCACACACATACACTGCGGACAATTTAGCTAACAGATTTTGCATGTAGCGCATGTCTTTGGACTTGTGGGGGGAAACCGGAGCACCCGGAGGAAACCTTTGCGAACACAGGGAGAACATGCAAACTCCAAGTATGAATATAACAAAGTGAAAAGCATATTAAAGTAGCAGTAGTGAAATTGATATAACTTGGAAAGCCGTGGGTGATTTCACTAGGGGAACTGAGATGTTTGACCCAGTTAGAGGCATCACTCTTATTCTTTGGAAATGTTTTTATGTTTTGTTTTGTGTAGATAGACTCATGCCACCGACACGTCCATGTTGCATCCATGCACACCAAATCCTGCGCACCACATGCACAGGATTCCGGACGTCCTGACGAAATACAGCTGTTTTTTTTTATTTATGTGTATGAAAAGCGAGCCGAAAATAGAACAAGGAGCCCATTGAGTGTGTGATCCGCAGCGGCACCTGTGCTTCAGCACTTATAGATGTGGATCTGCTGTAGGCGTCCTGCGTCTGTCAGGCTTCCTCCAGAGCTTAAAGAGCCTATTTACTGTTCACACACACCGGCACAATGCTTATGGAGAGCCTTTCCTCCTCGCAGCTGTGTGTGTGTGCGTGTATGTTATGAGTGCTATGGAAAGAAATAATCTTTCTGACATTCATACAAGGAGTAGGTCACATTATAAAACAATAATAAAGTCACTTTTTGTAATTGTTAATAGCTTTTTATTTACTTAGTTTAATCAAATAATTCAAACAATGAGTATACTGTTATCAACAAGCTGTTGAAAACTGTTTATACAATACACTAAGAAATGGTGAGCCTCTCCGTCTCCTATCCTGACAGGTAACAACTTAGGCACCTCAGGCAAAACGCTCCTCACACACCTCTCTTTTTTGAGATTAAGGCCTTTTTTGGACACAGTTTTGGTTTCTTCTGTGTTTTAATTTCAATTTGTGCCTGTTGATTTCAGTATACACTCCCTGACAAAAGTCTTGTCATGGATCTCAGTTGTAAGAGCAACAAATAATAACTGGATTTCTAGTTGATCATTTGGAAAAGTGGCTGAGGGTAGATTTTTCCAATCGTATCTGGATGCATCATTGATGATGCGAGCTGAGACTGCATATCTCAGTGATGCAATGTCAGACACCATGCACTCAGTGGAGCTAGTGACGTCACGGTTAGGGGTGGGGTTAGGTGAGCGCATTAAAAAGCATTGGATGCAGCTCAGATTGCACTGCGCCAGGTCTGCATGCAGACCCCTCTTGGTTTTTCTGATGAATCATCTGTTGAACTTCATCCCAATCATCACAAATACTGCAGAAGAGACCTTTTGGAACCTGCATGGACTCAAGATTCTCACAGAAATCAATCAAGTTTGGAAAAATCATGATTTGGGGTTACATTCAGTATGGGGGCGTGCGAGAGATCTGCAGAGTGGATGATCAACATCAACGGTCTGAGCTATCAAGACATTTGTGCTGCTTATTACGTTACAAACCACAGGAGAGGGCAAATTCTTCAGCAGGATAGCGCTCCTTCTCATACTTCAGCCTCCACATCAAAGTTCCTGAAAGCAAAGAAGGTTAAGGTGCTCCAGGATTGGCCAGCCCAGTCACCAGACATGAACATTATTGAGCATGTCTGGGGTAAGATGGAGGAGGAGGCATTGAAGATGAATCCAAAGAGTCTTGATGAACTCTGGGAGTCCTGCAAGAACGCTTTCTTTGCCATTCCAGATGACTTTATTAATAAGTGATTTGAGTCATTGCAGAGATGTATGGATGCAGTCCTCCAAGCTCATGAGAGTCAGACACAATATTCATTCTTTTTCCACTGCACCATGACTTTATATTCTATACTGTACATCATTTCTCTTAAATGACAAGACTTAAACGAAGTCAGACCTTACTGTCCTAATTAAATAATTAAAAATCAATGATTGATCATATTTTATTTTGGTATAATAAGCTTAACATAAAAGCCTTTGCCTTTCATTTAAGCCACTTCTGATACCAAATGATCAATGAGAAGTTATTATTTGTCGTTCCTAAAACTTTGATAGGTAAAAAGATTTTTGTCAGGTAGTGTAAACATCTGTGAGAAGTGGAAATTATTTTATTAAAAGTAAAAAGTTAATAATTTTATATATAGCGGAAGTCACAATTATTAGCCCCCCTGTTTATTTCCCCTCCAATTTCTGTATATAGGAGAGAATATTTTTTTAACACATTTCTAAACATTACAGTTTTAATAACTCATCTCTAATAACGGATTTATTTTATCTTTGCCAAGAGGACAGTAAATAATATTTGACTGGATGTTTTTTCAAGACACTTAAAAACAACTATACAGCTTAAAGTGACATTTAAAGGCTGAACTAGGTTAATTAGGTTATTTAGGCAGGTTAGGGTAATTGGGCAAGTTATTGTATAATGATGGTTTGTTCTGTAGACTATTGACAAAATATATAGCTTAAAATATATAGCTTTAAATAATTTTGAAAACAAGTAAGACTTTCTCCAGAAGAAAAAATAATATTAGACATACGGTACTTTACATTAGTTTATATTCGTTTACATATATAGAATTTATTTAAATATTACAAATATGGTTTAATTTTTTTCCAGAGCTGTGTGCATTAAGAAACTCATTTAGCTGTAATATAGGGCTCATTATAGTCAATTATGAGCAGTTGTTGATCATCTTCTCCTTACTTTTGACATTTCTGTATTGTATTGTTGTATGATCTATTGTTTAACTGTATTGTTTATAATGACAGAGTTTGCAAATGTGCAGAAATAAGTCACCCCTAGTGACTAATGCAAATTTCTGGGATTGGTTCATGCACAGTTTGTGGTATAAATAACGTAAGCATGTCATTTGGGATGCACTTATATTCATTGTTGATGCACAGGTGACATCCAACATTCGTCATCTGAAACAGCACTCAAGACCTGATGGCCTGCTGGCAAAAATAACATGTCAGCTGGCACCAACCTGAAGGTTATGTCACTAGATTTGTCATGTGAGACAGTTCATATGTGCCAGTCAGGCCATTAAGGTGCCACACGAAGACAAAAAAATATAAATGATATTTGTATCAACAACAGGAGCAATTTTCCACTCCGAAAAGCAGATAGAGCAACATTTTTGAGCGTGAGGAAAACAAATGAAGCCAGTCAGGATTATTTACGGTCTCATTGGCAGGTTTGTGCGTCTGCACCTTTGTTAAAGTGAGTCTTCTGAGGTTATGAGTGCATTCTGCCGGATAAAACCTCTCGCTCTCGGATGCGGTTTTTATTGTTGTTTATGACCAGAGAAACCGTCACCACACACATGGACACGTGTGTAAAAATAAGGCTTGTAGACGTTTCTGACTGTCAATATTTTTGGAGATGCTTCGTCTTTTTCCTGTTGCTTAGCCTTGCTTATTCTGACCAATTATTCTGAGCTGCATTTCATACACTGAAAAATACTGACAGACTGACAGGGTTTATACTTCACTGAAATGACCTTTGACACTGATGATGACTGTTTTTTTCTTTTTTTTTCCTGCTGCATTTGCCATTATTTGCTGGCCATTCCTAGTGTAAATGTAACACTTTTATGTGTTTGTCTGTTTAGGTGTTTATTTAATGACATGTTGACACTTAAGTCATTAAAAGTGACATTTTTAAGAATATATATTTTTAATTGGCAGTTTGACATACTGATATAGAGCATATGGGCATGTAAATATAGCCTGGCAAAGGTTGTTAAGGCTTTTTAATCAATTGAACATCACTGAATTGTGATTTTTATTTCAAGATATTTAATTATTAATTTATTGATTTGAATTTGTTCATGTGCACTGACACATGGATAATGAATTTATTTATTTATTCATTTAGACTTTTATTACATTTTTTTGAATTGAAAAGAATTAAAATCAATTGAAAATCAGTGAATTCTGATTGTATTTCAAAATATTTAATTATTAATTAGAATGAATATCGATGTATTTGTTAAATAAATAAACAAATAAATAAATAAATAAATAAATATATATATATATATATATATATATATATATATATATATATATATATATATATATATATATATATATATATATATATATATATATATATATATATATATATATATATATATATATATATATATATATATTTACCACACTGACACATGGATAATGAAGTTCTTTATTTATTTATTTATTTATTTATTTGCAAATTGCTAATTGTCAATTTGACATAATGATATCAATTTTATTGGTAAATAAATTTTGTCTGACAAAGTTTTTTTTATTATTATTTAGAAAAAGAAAGCAATCAAATCAATTGAAATGCATTGAAAATCAATGTGAAAATCAATTTTAAATTTTATTTAAAAATATGTAATTATTAATTTGAATAAATATTGATGTAATTTTTTAAATATTAATTTGTTTTTTTTTACAATTAAATTTACCATACTTTCACGTGAATAATCAATTTATTTATTTATTTATATACTTATATATTTATTTGTCTGTTTAATTGTTTATTTATTTGTATTTATTGATATTTATTTACCTTTGTTTGTTTTTATTTGTTTATTTGCTTATTTATTTATTTGTTTATTTATGTGTTTGCTTATTTAATCATTTATTTATTTATTGTTTTTATTTATTTATTTATTGTTTGCTTATTTATTTATTGTTTTTTATTTATTTGCTTATTCATTTCTATTTAGTTGTTTTTGTTTGTTTATTTGTTTGTTTGCTTATTTATTTCTCTTTTTATTTATTGTTATTTTTATTTATTCATTTACTCGAACCAGCGACCTTCTTGCTTGCAACCGAGCGTGCAACCCACTGCGCCACCGTGACGCCCTGTTTTTATTTATTTATAATAGTTTTGTTTATTTGTTTGCTTGTTTCTTTATTTATTTTTTATTTTATTATTTATTTCACTCTCCAACCTATTTGTCTTTCACACTGACATACTGTATTACAATAATTACCAGTGAATTACTTCATTTAATTTTGGTGTCTATATTCTACTTTTGATACCTTTATTCTATATTTGGTGTCAATTTTTTTTTCTATAAATTATTTTACACACTGAATCATTAATTTTTTTATTTACACATTGAAACAATTATCGCACTCAAGTTAATTATGCTGATTTTTTCACATATTTATTAATTTAAATCATTTATTTGTTTTGTCTCAACAACACCACAATGAACCACACTGAACTGAACTGAACTTAAACTCTGAAAACTGCACTGACACAGTTTTCATTTCAATTTACTACAACTTCTATGTTGAGTTGCTTTGACACAATCTACATTATTAATAAAGATGAACTGAATTGAACTCTTCTCTCTCACCAAAACAAACACTACTAAGCCTTCACGAATGTACAAATCTGTGTTTTTGAGTGTGCCAGATCAGACGTCTCTATCTGCTGTCTGTGGGCCTGTTTCTGACTTATAATAGTATCATCTGGTGATCAGTCTGTGCTGGTGAAACTCATGATCATTCACAGTAATGGTCTGGTTCTGCAGGTATGATTGGAGATGAGCGGTTTGGGTGGCCTGTTAATCATTTCTGAGCATATGCTGTGCTTTTACAGAAGCTGCAGGTGCCTGATAGTCTCATTACTGCACTTCATTATCGCCAGTAAGTTAAACAGCAGCTGCTAGTTGTGATTCTTTTGTGTCTACAGAAACAGATTTGGATTTTCAGTTTCAGTCTTTCAGTGTGTGGTTCTCGTTTAGAGACTTGATGTGGTAATGTTAACATTTTTGATATTTATCAGACAAATGTTTCAGATTAATAAAATCACTGTTAAAACCATTAGGAATTACAATATTATGTCTAAAAAGTGGTTAACTATGTTTTAAAACATAGTAGTGCTGTGTTACGTAATAAAAAAATGTGTGTGTGTGTCTCTGTGTGTATATATACATGTGTGAATGTATATTTATATAACTTCAGCGGAGAAAACTGGACTGAAGCAGTTTCAGTTAACTAGAACTTCATCTATGTTAAGCTGCTTTGACACATCTACATTGTAAAAACACTATAAAAATAAAGATGAGTTTAATTTAATATAAATACAGTCAAGTCCGAATTTATTTATACTCAAGGATTTCTTTCTTTCTTTCTTTCTTTCTTTCTTTCTTTCTTTCTTTCTTTCTTTCTTTCTTTCTTTCTTTCTTTCTTTCTTTCTTTCTTTCTTTCTTTCTTTCTTGATCTATTTATTTATTTATTTATTTATTTATTTATTTATTTGATCTATCTATCTATTTATTTATTTATTTATTTATTTATTTATTTATTTATTTATTTTATTTATTTATTTAATTATTTGATCTATTTATTTATTTATTTACTTCCTTTATTGATTTATTTATTCTATTTCATTTCATTTGATCTTTTTATTTATTTATTTAATTTCTTTGATCTACTTTATTGATTATTTTATTGTATTTAATATGAATCTATTATTTTAGTTTAGTCTTATTTATTTGATCGTATTGTATTTACTTTATTTATGTTATTTATTGTGATCTATTTATTTATTTATTGTATTTATTTATTTTGATCTATTTAATTTATTTATTTATTTTATCTATACCTTGATCTATCTATCTTTCACTTATTTATTCTATTTATTTGATCTATTTATTTATTTATTTATTTATTTATTTGATCTATTTATTTATTTATTCATTTATTTGATCTATTTATTTATTTATTTATTCATTTATTTGATCTATTTATTTATTTATTTGATCTATTTATTTATTTATTCATTTATTTGATCTATTTATTTATTTATTTATTTATTTATTTGATCTATTTATTTATTTATTTATTTGATCTATTGTATTATTCATTTTGTTATTTCTTTATTTATCTATTTTACTTTTCATTTATTTATTTATCTATTTTATTAATTCATTTTATTATGTATTTATTTATTTATTTCATCTATTTTACTATGTATTTATTTATTAATGTATTTATTTATTTGTCTATTGTTTTATGTATTTATTTATTTATTTATCTGCACATTTATATCCTCTAAAAATGCGTTTATTGTCATTTTTTCTCTTTTTTTGTTTGTTTATTTTTTTTTACATGTATAAAAGTATCTTAAAATACTTTGCACATTTACTTTGTAAGTTAAATTAGCGTGTGATGGCCAAATTTTTTGTAAAGAAATCGATATTGGATGTCGAACCATATTTTAAAAACATATATTTAAAAATACTTAAAAATACTTTGCTCAATTACTTTCTAAATTAAATGAACATTCATTCATTCGTTTTCCTTCGGCTTAGTCACTTTATTAATCAGGTTAATCAACATTAACTAATGAACCTTATTGTAAAGTGTGACCAATTAAATTTAATAATATGTAACTTAATTTGTTTAAATTTAACCTAAATTAATTGTTTACAACCACTTAATGTAAAAAAATTTAGTAAATCCAAGGAATCATTCATTCATTCATTTTTTTTTCAGCTTAGTCCCTTTATCAATCTGGGGTCGCCACAGCGGAATGAACCGTCAACTTATCCAGCATATGTTTTACACAGCGGATGCCCTTCCAGCTGCAACCCAGTATGGGTAATATTTAGAAACACACATTCACACACATACGGCCAAATTATTCAATTCACCTATAGCGCATGTCTTTGTGGGGGAAACCGGAGCACCCGGAGGAAACCCATGCGAACACAAGGAGAACATGCAAACTTCACAAAGAACTGACCCAGCTGGGACTCGAACCAGGAACCTTCTTACCGTGAGGTGATTGTGCTAACCACTAAGCCACCGTGTTGCCTTAAATTGACACGTTAACATTATTTTTTACAAAGCAATCATATCTTCAAACATATCTTAAGTATACATATATTAAAAAGCACTTAAAAAAACTTCATCAAATAAAGATTAAATAATTGTGCGAAGTGAATGTCAGAAGCAAGGAGCAGGATTTCAATAACAACAATTAATAATAAAGACAAATACAAAGCTCACAGCTATATTTGTAAGGCTGTACATCATGTGTACAGTTGTAAATAGAATGCACAACGTTTCAAAATTTTATTGAGGCTCACAGTTACAGAACGTGTCTTGCATATACTTTAAATACATTTTATCCAGAATTTTGCTGTTGTTGAATGTTTTTTTATAGAAATATAAAGGGCTCAGAGGAAAGTGTGTCTTGACGTAGTAAAAGCAGAGCAGATCAGGCTTCAATCAGATGTGCTGAGGGTTTCTGGCATGTTGTCCACATGTTTGCATGGACAGAGGAAAGAACAAAGAGTGCAGCTTTACTCGTCCTCCATCCGTCTTCATGCCCACATCTGAACGTACTGAGATCAGACTCCAGATCTAGCAGATATTGACTGAGGGTTGCCAAAAAACACATACCATTTCGAATGCAATAATTATTCCCTGTGCATTGAAAAACAGTGTTAGTCCTTTGTATTTTCGTGCTTTATTTATATATTTATTTATTTATATATATTTTTTAATTTTTTTATTGATTCACATTTATATTTTATTATATATAAATTATATTATAGTAAATTTTTTTTTATTTTTTTTTATTTATTTTATTTTACTTTATTTTATTTTATTTTATTGCAGTGCATTGTAGTGTAGTGTAGTGTAGTATAGTGTAGTTTTTAATTTAATTTTATTTTAGTTTGTTTATTAAAGGCACAGTGTGTATATTTTGTCTCTAGAGGGCGCATATTCACAACAAACAATAGTATATATTGATGATGCTGTGACTGAGTGTGGAATTATGGGAGTTGTAGTCTGAAATGTATTGTTTAAATTTGCAATCAAAAGTTGTAATTTTCATTACATCTTACACCATGTCAAACCTTATTCTCATGGTTATATGAAGCAGAGTAAGACTGGAAGCATTTGGGATATAGTAAGTAAATGTGAAACATTTGGGAAAATGTAAGCACTTACAGTAAGTCAGCAAAATATATAACACTGTTCTAGTGAGTTTGGGATATTTTAATATGTTGTGCCTTTAATTGAGGTGTGAGAAATGTGAGTTAAAGGCACAACATTTACGATTTAGTTTCATTAAAATATCCCAAAACCACTGAATAATGGCGTTTTCATAAATATTCCTTAATATTTGTTTACAATGAAATAATAATAAGCGTTAAAAACAAAGCCATCAATACTCATTGGACAATCATAAATCAATGACAGCAGAAAACCAAGCAATACGCCATAATCATAGTCTATTTTACAGCTCTTTTCAAGCCCCTTAATCATCCATTTAAGATCTGTTGAGTAAATTGTTTCTTAAATGATGTGTTAATCATGCAGCTCGAGTGCAGGACACTTGAAATTTTGCAGAACGAGACAGAGAAACTCTCAGACTTGAGCTCTCCGGCGTGTGTTTAGTATTCAGGACTGGTCAGACCTTGTTTCTGGGATTCAGCGTCTTGCACGGTGGTCTCTCCTGTGACAAAGACACACAGTTTCTTCTTTCAGACCAATGCAAATACTTTGACGTCGTCCGCAAGACCAACACATGCATGACAGATCTATTAGCATTGAGTATTTAGAAACTATTATAAAGTCACAGATGGAGCACGGATGGTTCTGTGGAGCAAGTTTATAATTTATGCGACCTTTACAATGCTTGAATTTGATTGGGCAAGATGCTTGACTGTTTTGATGTGTTTCACCAGTAGGTGGCAACAAAAGATCTTGTTTTAATGAGTGATGCAATGAATTACTCAATTATTTATTCAAGTGTCTGTGAACAACAGTGAGTCATTTTCTGAGTCATTAAATTGTTCTCTCATCCAATTAATTGTTAATTAATTATTGACTTAACTGATTTGTTTATAACTCTGATTGATTCAGAACTAAATAAGCGAGTCATTGAATCATTTACTGAAGTAATTTCCAAGTTTGCTAGGATTTAAGAGAAAAACATTATAAATAAATAAATAATAAGGCATTTTCTAATAAGTAAAAAGTATATGCTAATGCTAAAGGTAATATTAATAATAAAAATTATTATAGTAATGCAGGGTTTTTAGGTTGAGGCGTTGAATTGTTCACTCATCCGAGTTGTTGTTAATAAATTGTTCACTCAACTGATTTGTTCAAAACTCGGATTGATTCAGGATTAAAAAAATGAGTGACTGAATCATTCAATGAAGTATTGTAAAATTTGATAGGATTTAAAAGGAAAACAAAAAAATGCACAAATAAATAAATAATAAAAGGTTTATTATAAATAAAAAAGTATATACTAATGCTAATAGTAATATTAATAATAAAACACATTATATTAATGCAAGGATTTTATGGTGAGTCGATGAATTGTTCACTCATACGATTCATTGTTAATTTATTATTGACTCAACAGATTTGTTCAAAAAACTGATTGATTCAGGACTAAACAAGTGAGTCATTGAACCATTCACTGAAGCATTGTAAAATTTGATAGGATTCAAGAGAAAAACATACAAATGTAAAAATCAATAAACAATCAAATGTTTATAATAAATAAAAAGTATATACTAATGGTAATAGTAATATTAATAATAAAAAGTATCATAATTATGAAGGTTTTTAGGGTGAGTCATTGAATTGTTCTTTCATTCGATTAGTTAATTAGTTATTGACTTAAATGATTTGTTCAAAACTCTGATTGATTCAGGACTAAACAAGTGAGTCATTGAATCATTCACTGAAGTATTGCTGAAAAACATAAAAAAAAAATTATTATAAAAAAGTATATACTAATGCTAATAGTAATATTAATAAAAAATTATACTAATGCAGCATTTTTAGGGTGAGTCATTGAATTGTTTACTCATCCGATTCATTGTTAATGATTTATTGACTCAACTGATTTGTTTAAAACTATGATTCAGGACAAAACAAGTTAAACACTGAATCATTCACTTTAAATTTTGTCGATTTAATATGATTTTAAGAGAAAAACATTCAAATATAAAAATAAATAAATTGAATTTATATATATATATATATATATATATATATATATATATATATATATATATATATATATATATATATATATATATATATATATGTATGAATATGTATATATATATGTGTGTATATCAAATATAATAAATAAGTTATACTATTATGTATTAAACACTTTAAATTATATTTATATATTAAATATAAAATATATAAGATATAATAAATAAAAAAGTATATACTAATGTTTATAGTAAAATTAATCATGAAAAATTATATACTAATGCGAGGTCATTGAATTGTTCACTCTAATAAATAAAAAGGTAGACGCTAAGAGGAATAAAAAAATTATTCTAATGCTATAAATACGTTTGAGAATAATGACAATAAATAATATAGGGACTAAATAATATTATATATTTTTAAATAATATATTATATATGAAATATAAATTTAATGTATATTAACAATGATCACAGTATTAAGTCTTTAAACATGTAATTAATTGATTTGTGTGTTTGCTTTTATTAATATGTATTTTACTAAGTTCGTTTATTTTAGAACTGCATATTTTGGCATCAAAATTTACATTCTGCATTTGAATCTGTTTATTTTCTTACTGTAAATACCTAAAATAAACCATTTTTCTTTCTCTCGTCATATTTTCGTCTCTTGTGTTTTATTTTAAAGGCTTATCTAGAACATTCCATCCTTATAATTTGTATTATATTCTGAATTATGTTATTAAACATGTGACTGGGTTATTAAAGTGTGTGATTTTTTTTTATTTTCACAGCAGGTTGGTTATACCCAAAAATTGTCATTTCCACCGTGACGGTGACAAAGAACATACGAAAACATCAACCAATTTCATCCTTCCGTCTTTACATCAAAGCTTTATAGACGTGTACATGCCAAAATCATAATCAAAGTAGGACATAAATATTTTTTCCAAGCGAGACTAAATATCACTGTTGAAATTAAGGTTTCAGTCTCTGTTGAAAAACACGATTGACTCATTTGTAGATGCTCTGTACTGATTTTTGATACAGGAAACAGAGGCAGGCTGCAGCATTGGATTAGTGCAGATTATTAGATTGAAAATTCAGATACAATTTACAATAGATTTACCAGAGCCCTTCCACCCTCATCATTTCTGTCTCATGCACACACATTCATGCACTTAATGCAGACCAAACACTGCATGACTGAAGGTTATGGATGAATATGTGCATGATTTGTAATATCACAGCTTTCTTATTGTTGTTGGTACAGGATAAAAGATATGATGCATTTTTTGCATCTATTTTTTTGTGCATACGTGATTCTGTATCATGTGTGCTGATAAAAAAAAGAAAAGAAAAAAGAAAAAGAAAACATTATTAATGATACTTAAACAACATTTAACTAATAAGACATTTAAAGCATTTGCCATTCAAGTAGCTGTAACCTTCAGGAAGAAAAAAAAAAAGACTACTGAGTGAATGTCCTAAATGAATGTACTTAAAATAAGATAATATAAACGGGTTCATTTGAAACAAATAAATAAACAAATTCTGCATAAATATATTTTAATCAGATTTTAAAAAAATATATAAAACAATAACATTGAAAGCTCTAAAATCAAAAGTAATCCAAAGTATTTAATATAATGCTTTTGTTTTGTTTATATTAGTTAGATTAAATAAAAATATTTCATTCATATTTATTTAAAAGAGCATTTTAAAACCCATAAAACAAATCATAATAAAAATAATAATAATGCAAAATATTTGATAAAAATAAGTGGTTTAAATTGTTAAATAATAGTATTTAATTTGCTGTAAATATATTTTGTAATAAATATACAATGCAGCATTTCAAAATGCTAAGTTTGAAAGGGTTTGTTGAAGATAAATATTTAATTCTGATATAAAAAAATATGAAAATCATATCTAAAACCCTATAAAGATAATACAATTTAAATTTAATTGTATAAAAATTTTTATATTTTAATAAATAATATACAATATGTCATAAAATGCCAATTTTGAAAGGGTTCATTGAAGATAAATATTTAATTTGGAAATAACAAAAAACAAAAACCCCTTGAAAAATAATTCAAATCAAATTAAACAGTATTATAAAGTGTATTTTGAAATAAATTATATTCAACATGTCATAAAAAACAAGTTTGAATGGGTTCATTTAGCATAAATATTTCATTCGAAAATAAAAACAAACCCAAATCATATTTAAAACCCTTGAAAGATAATACAAATTAAATTAAACACTATAGTAAAATGTATTTTGTAATAAGTAATTTACAATATGTCATAAAGTGCCAAGTTTAACATAATTACTTGAAAATAAATATTTAATTTAGTAAAAAAATCACATTCAAACCTCTAGAAAAAAAACAATGCAATTAAAATTAAACAGTATGATATGAAGTGTTTGAAAAATGTAAATGTTAAATAAGTTGGCCACACTTTACAATAAGGTTCATTAGTTAATGTTAATTAATGCATTTACTATCATGAACAAACAATGAACAACACATTTACTACAGTATTTGTTCATGTTAGTTAAAGTTAGTTCATGAAAATACAGTTGTTCATTGTTAGTTCATGTTAACTCACGGTGCATTAACTAATGTTATCAAGCATGGACTTGTATGTTAATAATGCATTAGTAAATGTTCAATTATGATTAATAAATGCTGTACAAGTGTTGTTCATGATTAGTTCATGTTAGTAAATGCATTAACTAATGAACCTTATTGTAAAGTGTTACCAATAAGTTAAAGGTTTTAAGTAATAAAAATAGAATAGAGATCATAATAACATGCTTAATTCAGTCTAAACCTCAGACATTTGTTTTTGTAGTTTTGCTTGAAAGAACATACAAAATACACACTAACAATTTACTACAAATCTTAAAACTATTTTAAAATGTAGCAAGAAAATAAACAAAAATCAATAAAGGATACATAAATTATAAGATTAATACAACGTACAAAAATACAGAAGCGCACGACACAAAACTACATTTCCCATCTTGCTCCCCTAAATCATCGTGGCCGCGCACTGGTTTTATCTGAGTGCGCGCCTCCGAGGCTTCATCTCGTGCAGAGCAGTTCGCTCGAGCGGTCTGAACAATGACTGCGCGAGAGGATGATGTGAATCCAGAGAAATGCGTGATTTAACACCAAAACTGCACATTGCGCTCTTTATTACGCTTTTCCCAAAACAAACACCATGAGTATGTGGATTCCTACAGAACACGAGAAATACGGAGTCGGTAAGTTTTGCTGTTTAATTCTTTTCGCGACTGTTACTATTGAATCAGTGTAACGTTACGACATAACCGCTATTTCCCTCTCTGGGTTTGTTTGTTTGTTTTTGTTTGTTTGTTTGTTTGCTTCTTTCCCTTCCCTATGCGAAACCCACGCGTTTGCTTACATGTTTGTAAAGGAAACAAGTGTTTTCAGCACTTTGCTCGGGTAGTAATTGAGTGTGTGTAGCGTTATGCTGTTTGTACACACAACTGAGCATATTCGCGTCATGTTAATGCGTTTTCTCCATTGGATTTACGTGCTCGTGTTTTACTACACTCCAGTCATGTTTTGTCAAGTGTTAAAGGACTTAAACTGTGCGAATGGCTTCTGTGGTCTCTTCAAAATAAATGAAAAGCGGAGGACGTGTGGTTTGTGTTGTCAGTCAGATTAGAGTACATGAGAATGAATTATGTGTTATGGATTGTGTGACATTCACGATCTGAGTTTCAGGCATTGCTCTGCTGAGATTGCTTGTATGTATTTGAGTTAAGAGAAATGCTTTTTGTATGTGCTGAATTGGAGAGATTGTTAAATCGTGCTTTTGCAGCATTGTCAATTCCAAGATTTGTGACAGTTATGAGCTGTCAAAATTGATGCATATTTGTGTCATCGATTTGTATTTTTGGGCAAGAAACTGACTATTTTAGATGATTATTTGTTACAGATTTTAAATAATATATTACATCTGTGTAGACCACCAGTGGTGTAGTGGTTGGTGCGTTGATACATGCACCCCGGTGATCACGGCGACCCGAGTTCGATTTCGCCTCGCGGTCCTGTGCTGATCCTTCCCCTCTCTCTGCTCCCCTTACTTTCCTGTCAATGCTCTCTACTGTCCTATCAAATAATGGTGAAAAACACAGAAAAAATTATTATAAAAAAGTAATAAATAAAGCTACACATATTTTAATAGTATAATTACATAAATAGAAAAAATGTTTACGATTTTGTTTACTTGGTTTAGGGTATATCTCATTCGTTTTTATTGGTATGACTTGACCATCAAGTATCTGCATTTATTAATTGACTAAATACTGATTTATTTATTTATTTATTTAATTTTTTTTAAAGAGAGCAATGTTTAAGGTTGTAAAAAGTAAAAACTACATTCATTTTCTCTGAAAACCTTTAAAGGCTAATCGTTGTTACTCATTTTTTGTTTAATACATCTGTTTAATTCAACTTGTGCTCAGATTTTAACAACAGAATTTGTGCAGAATATGCTGATCAGAAAATTCCACCAATCAGAGAGCTGCAGCGAGCAAATCGCAGCAGTATGTTTAGCACTGCCCACTCTCATGAAGCGCCACCAATGGCGTAATCAAGTCTGTCTCCCTATACCCTCCCAAAATACTTTTGATTTAAACCTCAAATGAACGCAGAAATGCTTCTGGAACTAACGCTGTCGAATAAGTTTGTGTGTTAAAGTGTAATAAGTGTTAAAGTAGTTTGAAAAGGCTGAATCATGGCATAATGTTTTCGAACATTCGTGAGGGCTAATAATAATAATAATAATAATAATATATTATTAGTGTTGTCATGATATTAGAATTCGGTACCAATCGCTAATGGAATTTTAAAAACATCCATTTCTGCTAACATTTGAGCGCTGTTGAGTGCGTTCTTAAACACCACCGATTGGCCATTGTGTTTATGTGCTCAACAGAAATGACTGTGATTGGCCCGTGAAAATCATCAGTTTACCGAAACTACTGTTTACTGAGTGCAACCACAGATGCAGTGACACTGGATTATTTTAAAACCGCGAAGATCAGCGGATTCATCAGCAAATCGATCTTATGTCAGCTCATAAATAGACTAGCTGATCTTTGTGGATTTAAAACACACCAGTGTCCCTGGATCTGTGTAGACACTCTGTAAACAGTGGTGAGTTTGGTGAACCGATGACCTTCATGGCCAATCACAGTCATTTCTGTTGAGCACATGAACACAATGGCCAATCAATGGTGTTTAAGAACGCGCTCAAATGTTAGCAGGAAGTGGACGTTTTCAGAATTTCACTACTGATTGGTACCAAATTGCAGTTTCATGACAACATATAATGATATTATTATTATTATTATTATTATTATTATTATTATTATTATACCCATCCTATACTACTTAACTGGAGGTTAAATAAGTTTGCCTTCAACTCTAACTTTATCTTATCTGTTGGTAAAAATATTTATGACTAAATTTATCTGTCTTTTTCTACACAAAGCCTCCAATTTTCATAATTCCAGAGAAGCCATAAAAAGATTTGACGCGCAGTTTAAATAAACAGAACTGGTCATGCTCTGTTAATTGATAATGTATATTTGATTCCTTTTTTGGCAGCATATCTCAGGTTATCAGGTTTATTTGCCGTCTAGGTGAACTCTTATGGTTCCTGTTGGTTGTTTGCCAGCTTGTTGAAGGAAATCTTCAGCATGAAAAATGTATTCAAAGCTCAGAGCCCAAATCTGTGGGCAAACGAAGGCTTGTTAAGAGGGAAAGCAAATGTTTTTTCTTTAGGGATCTCATCTTAAGTTATGGTGATTTCTCCTGAGGATTTTGTCGTTTTGCCACGTCTGTTACTTTAAAGTAGGACTCACACCCCAACAGGGATTTGAGGTTTTATATCCAGTGGCTTGGTAATTTTTGCGTTTGATCTTCATCCAGGAACAAAATTCATGTTTTTAGTGTTTAATTGGAGGCTGGCGAGTGGCGCTTGTATGTAAAGCAGTTAAGAATGACTCTCAGCCAGTGATGAAATATGAATGAACCCCTACAGTCGCTGCAAAAAGACGCCAATTAGATCTCAATTGGATTAATTACTCCTAATTAAATCAAAGCAGAGTCGTGTAGGAGTCTCAGTGGGCCCCACTTCAGTGTTTTCCACCTGCTAACAGGAACTAAAGATGCGATCTTTTTGTTGCCCTAATGTTGTTTTTGACAACCGTGGCATTTGAGGAAACTGGCGCAGACGCTGAATGGGTGGAAATACCCATTTTTGTGCTTTTCTTCCTTTGCTGTCTTCGTTTCGCAAGACAAATGTGATTAGCTGCCACCCTGAAATAGACAGAGGGTGGAATATGACTAACTTTTGAAACTATTTAAGCTTCTGTGGATATACTCTATGAATCAGGCTGCCTATTTTTACCAATTTGTAGAAATGCTAAAAAAAAAAAGACCGCCTCCTCATTTGAGGTTAAAAAAAGCCCAGTTGTTAAAATTCATAGTTTTTCCTGACATGCATTGTGCATAAATTTATAGATTCAATTCAGATGCATGTATAAAATGCCATCTTTAGTGAAGTCTTGAGGAGAAAAAATTAAAATATGTGAAATTAAACATTTTACCAAACCGTAGTAAAGTGCTTGATTGGTGGTTTAAGCCAATAACAATACTTAGCCTGACATTCTTTCAGTTCTGAAGCTTTTTTTCTTACGCATTTATGCGTAAATATAATCTACAGTAGTCAACAACTGAAGCGGATCACAAACTTTCATCAAAGTTATCCTAAAACTATTGAACAACACCAATTCCTGTTTTTTGACTTTGGTTTTGTGATCCACTTCAAATGTTGACCACTGTATTACTATTTTATATTAAAATGTTTTAACGAGTTCATTGATTTGACAGTAATTAAATTGCATGTAATTTATATATATATATTTTTTTTTTTTTCACATGTCCAGATCTCATTACCATAGTACAGAGATGCCCAAAGTAGGGCCCGCGGGCCATAGTTGGCCCATTGTAACCTTTGATTGAGACTGATGGAGAGGGTTGTGTTGAATGCCTGTAGCAAAGAGATCGTCATTTCTAATTTGACGTAAACTTCTTTTTTGTGTGTGTGTGTTTTATAGCTGAGCTACAACAAAAACAAACTGAAATTAAATGTGAATGAATCTGATTTTTTTTTTAATATATAAATACTGTAACTCGACAGATAGAGGACTATGCAGAAGTCAGTGAGTAAATCAAGGCAACAGCTAGTGTAATTCTGTTATAAATTAGATTGTTTTGTTTTAATTGTAATAGGTTTATTATAAAATGTAAAAAAAATACTGTATTAGTAAATATGAAGCATTGTTTTCTAGTCATATTTAAACATTATTAAATAAATTAGGAAATTAGCCATGGAAACTATATTTACCAGCCGACAAGCCTCAATCAAGTTTGGTTTTTGCCCCTTCGTAAAAAAAGAAGGACAAATTACTGTACAGCAGTTAGAAAAATATTGCTGTATTTAAAAGAAATCTCTTTATACATTTATGTGTTTTTGTTGTGCAGAATTTAATTAATGCTGGATTTAATTAATCATAATCTTTTCATTTTAAATAGCACTTGATTTTGGGTGAGAAATGACCCATACTTTTTTTTTTTTTAATAAAGAGATTCCCCAGTAAAAAACAGTTTGAACAGAGCCACTGAGGGATGCTGTCTAAAGTGTCCTTGAATGCTCAGTGAGCCCAGAAGAGCTGCAACCGGGGATGTTCTCCTCTGTTCTCATGAATGTGCGCTGATTTCTATAGTCTTCGGTCCTCTTGGGACATGGAGCAGGCGAAGGGGGTTAAAGCAGTTTGCAAGCAGGCCATCCCGTGTAAGTGGCCACCCTGTGCGATGCCCTGTGGGATTAGCAGGTTGTTGTGGAGGTGCACTGGTTCATTCCTTTATTATTGACGTTATTCTGTAATGACCGGAGCCCAGGGATCTGAAGGGGGCTGGCTTCTCAACACCTCAGCACATTTAATTGGCTCTTCTGTCACAAGCCACGCCCACAAAGGAGCTGACACAGTGATTTCAGAGGAGAATATTGTTTCTGTTATGACTCAAACTCAAGTGGAGGTTCTGGAATGATGCACACACACGCACACACACACACACAGTAATGCATAACACACTGTTATCAATATCCATGATGTTGGTGAGTGGAAAACAAATCTGTAATTCAGTTGGTGTCCATGCAGTGTGTTTTGCATTTTTCATGTGTTTTTTTTTTCTGTGACATTTGGGCCTTGTGCATCTATATGAACATTTTTACCTATTTCATTGCAGTTTTTGTGACTGTTTTGGCTGTTGATGCAGCATAAAATTGGGCAAAACTGTGTATTTTTATTGACATTTTAATGTTTATAATGTTTATCTTTTACTGTTAATTTTTATCTGTTTTTTATACTAGCTGATAAGAATAATTCTTTTCAGGACATAAATGTCCCCAATAAAACCCATTTAACATGCATTTATTTGTTGGTAAAGCTTCAGAACTGTAATTATTTTTGAATAATTTTATATATTTATTGTATGATGTTATTACGTTTTTATATGCATATACCGAGAAATTTGTGTGTAAAATAAATGCAATAAAATAATAATGATCATTGACTTAGTTAAAGTCAAAGTAAATCTGCTTAGTCTTTAGTATATATGTTTTTGTCTTTCTTAAATACAGCATTATGCTATAATTTAAATATTTAAGAAGGCATAACATGATTGATTTCTTTTTAGTTGTTATCATGGCTGATGCTGGTAAAGCGATCTAAATCTTGGTGTAGATGAATATTATATTATATTATTTTTTGTCCTCTGTGAATTTTTCTGTACTTCTTTTTCCTCACAAGGTTTAAAAAGCAGTGCAGTTGTAAAACAGTAAATCAGTATCAGTAAAATCAGTAAATCACTTTTTAACACATCTTATAAACTGGTTTCAAAAATCTTTCATTCAATTTTGTCCTCAATATCATGTGGTGCAAGCACAGGTTTGCATGGTTGCAGGTTGTTGTTGTTGCATGCCATCAGTGTCTGGTGATTAAAATGTTTTCCAAAGTGTTTCCTGCATTTTATTTGGAGCATCAGCAGACATATCTGACCTTCACTTAAACCCTCGTTGGCTTGCTGGATTCTGATACTCTAGTTTAAGGATTGAGTTGCAAACTGAGCATTAAGGAAGTTCGGACAAATCAAATATTAAATTGTTAATGTTTAATGGTAAAGGTTTGAGGCAAGATCCCATTTGGGTTCGATGATAATGAAAAAGAGGATGTGAATGATCTAAAGATTTGCACTTTTGTTCATTAATCATTGGCTGACAAAACAGCAGAACAGATGAACAATTCAAGTGTGTAATAGCTGACAAAAGCTCATGTTTTTTTTACTTCGTAATAATTAGATTCTATCTTAGACAACAAAATGAACAGGAATACAGTTGTATCATATCAGCATGGGTTATTTTTTATTTTAAAGAAATTCATTTTGTTTAAAGTAGAATTTTTATCAGTCTTTATTCATCATATATCATTTATTTTTATTCATTAAAATATATTAATATTTTCTGTATTTTCTATTATTATTACTGTTGTATTAATTTATTATTATTATTATTATTTTTACAGTTTTTACAGGTATTTTATATATAATATAATTATTTATTTTGCATTCACTAACCATAATAACTCTGATTTCTATAAAAGAGAGGCTAATGACAAGTAAACAAATCACTTGGTCATGTTTTCACACTTTTTTGTAATGGCAGTTCACACATTCACACATGCAACAATCACACAGCAACACTTCCTTACAAAGACCAGATCCTTTCAGAAAATCCAAAAATCCCCAGCCTTTGAAACCCAAGCCTGTCTCTTTGCGCAAATCCGGTTATTGATCCTAAACTAGTCACACTTCCCCCTCAGACCTCATAATCTCTCTGACCTCTGACCTCCTGCTCTGGGTGCAAGCAAACAGGGAGATTATTAATACGCAATCGTGGCTGGAACGTGGATGTAATTAAGTGTGGTGCTGAATGTCTCATTAATGCAGGGATGAGGCTTCTGTGTGAATAGGGATCATGGATGTGAAGAGAAAGACGTTCCTTATCTGTTTTCTTGGCAGGATGGAGAGCTGCTGGTGTCTGGCTCTGACGGATCTAATAGACCCAAAATTGAAAATAATGCCATTTACTCGCATGCCATTTGAATCTCAAATGGCTTTTTTTGTTATGTGGAACAGAATTTTTTTGTTGTTGCCAGATGTTTAAATTTCATGTGGAACTATCAGACGAATCTTATAGTTTAACAAAAAAATAAAATAATGCCATTTATTTCCATGTGATTTAAATCTCAAATGGCTTTTTGATATGTGGAACAGAAAAAAAAAATTGTTGCCAGATGTTTCAATTTCATGTGGAAATATCAGACAGGTCTTGTTTACCCAAACATTAAAATAATGCCATTTTTACTTGCATGTCATTTGAAACGTGAATGGATTTTGTCGTTTGGAAGAGAGGAGAGAAAGAGATTTTGTTGCCAGATGTTTTAATTTGATGTGAAATATCATACATATCTTACAGTTAAGACAAAAATGAAAATGATGCCATTTTTACTTGCGTGTAATTTTAAACCTGTATGGCTTTTTATTGTTTGGAACAGAGAAGTAAAATATATTTTGTTGCCAGATGTTTCAGTTTCATGTGGCGATATCAGATGGATCTTATGGTTTACCCAAAAATTAAAACGATGCCATTTTAACTTGCATGTTATTTTAAACCTGTAAGGCTGTTTTTGTTGTTTGTAACAGAGAAGTCAAATAGATTTTGTTGCCAGGTATTTCAATTTCATGTGGAACTATCAGACGAATCTTATAGTTTAACAAAAAAATGAAAATAATGCCATTTATTTCCATGTGATTTAAATCTCAAATGGCTTTTTGATATGTGGAACAGAAAAAAAACATTTTTGTTGCCAGATGTTTCGATTTCATGTGGAAATATCAGACAGGTCTTGTTTACCCAAACATTAAAATAATGCCTTTTTTACTTGCATGTCATTTGAAACGTGAATGGATTTTGTCGTTTGGAAGAGAGGAGAGAAAGAGATTTTGTTGCCAGATGTTTTAATTTGATGTGAAATATCAGACATATCTTACAGTTAAGACAAAAATGAAAATGATGCCATTTTTACTTGCGTGTAATTTTAAACCTGTAAGGCTGTTTTTGTTGTTTGGAACGGAGAAGTAAAATATATTTTGTTGCCAGATGTTTCAGTTTCATGTGGAGATATCAGACGGATCTTATAGTTTACCCAAAAATAAAAATACTGCCATTTATGTCCATGTCATTTAAATCTCAAATGGCTTCTTTATGTGAAACAGAAAAAAGGTTTTGTTGCCAGATGTTTCAGTTTCATGTGGAATTATTAGATGGATCTTGTAGTTTAGCCAACATGAAAATAATGTCATTTTTACTTGCATGTGATTTGAATCTCAAATGGCTCTTTTATGTGGAACAGAATGAAAAAGTTTTTGTTGCCAGATGTTTTAATTTCATGTGGAAATATCAGACAGATCTAAAAGAACCAAAAATAAAGCAATTTACTAGCATGAGATTTCAAACCCGAATGATTTTTTTTTCTTGTGGAACAGAAAAAAAGTTTGTTTCATGTGGAAATATCAGACAGATCTTATACGGCAGTTCACCCCAAAATTAAAATAATGTCATTTTTACTTGCATGTGATTTGAAACCTGAATGGCTTTTTTGTTGTTTGGAACGGAGAAGAAACATCGATTTTGTTGCCAGATGTTTCAATGTCACGTGGAACTATCATACAGATCTCATAGAACCAAAAATGAAAATAGTGCCGTATTACTTGCATGTGATTTCAACACCGAAATGACTTTTTTGTTTTGGGGAACAAAAAAAAAAGAATAAATATGTTTTGTTGCCAGTTGTTTCTATTCCATGTGGATATATAAATGGGATTAGGCTGTTAAGCTGCAAAATAATAATTAAAATGCTGTCATTAGTCCCCCTCATGTTGTTCCAGATGTGAGACTTTGCTTAATCTTCAAAACAGTAGTTTAATGAAGCCTTAATTAAAGATTTGTAATAATAAAAAAAGAAATCCATTTGAATCCAGTGGTTTATTTCCATACAAGAATGGTCAATGAATGAATGAATGAATGAATTAACATGTGCAATTAAAAATAAATGTTTTTATTCACTTAAAATTTTCACTGACTCATATGATTGGTTTAAAATCCGATTAATTCAGAAACAAATGTTTATATAGCGATTTCTCTACACTGTACAGTAATATCTCAAAGAGCCATCACAACAAAAGCTTTTATGTTACTTTAACTTATTTTAATAAGCTCATTGGGTTTCATTCATTCATTCATTCATTCATTTTCTTTTCAGCTTAGTCCCTTTATTAATCAGGGGTCGCCACAGTGGAATGAACCGCCAACTTATCCAGCATATGTTTTACGCAGTGGATGCCCTTCCAGCTGCAACCCATCAATGGGAAACACCCATACACTATCATTCACACACATACGCTACGGACAATTTAGCTTACCCAATTCACTTATAGTTTTAACTTGTATGTTTTTGGACTTATGGGGGAAACCGGAGCACCCGGAGGAAACCCACGCCAACACAGGGAGAACATGCAAACTCCACATGGTAATGCCAACTGACCCAGCCGGGGCTCGAACCAGCGACCTTCTTGCTGCGAGGCAACAGCGCTACCCACTGCGCCACTGCGCTGCCCCTCATTGGGTTTATACTAATATTTGTAAGTTATACAAAGTTACACTTAATATTTTTAAGTTTGACTGATATAAGTTGAGATGACTAGAAAAGATCATTTCATTCAACTAAAAAAAATGAAGGCAGTAAGATTTTTATAGTGGAAATCATGATGGATCATTCCACCCCTAATAAATAATAATAATACAAAAAAAATGTACAAAAAAAGCTGCTTTGGCTTTTTGAAATGCCGTAACGATCACTAAATGATCTCAAATTTCAGTTTTCATCATCTAAACGTTTTGCAAGAATATCACCTACACACACGCCCTTGACAAAAACACAACATGCATACATATCATTTGGACTACACTGAAATTGCAGCATAATACCACCCTAGCACCTCTGCAGGCCGTGTTTACAGCACACCGTATCTCATAATAAGTTAAACGGCAGTGTCAGAGGGAGCCGAGATCACAAAAGCATCTGAACGGAGGACGAGGAAACAGTAGGATACAGGAACCTCCAGGCGTCAGACGCGAGGAAAGCGGATTAATGAGGAACAACTCGGCGGGTTGTGAAGAACACGGAAGAGCTGGCAAAAACTCCACATCCCGCATCTAAACATATGTTTGGCTTGTTAGGATGCCGCCTCTGTGGGTTTAAAGGCAGCTCTGGCTTTACAGCTGGATTCATCATCTGTGCAGACAACAGAAGACTTGTGCTACAGACAGAAAACGGCACAAAATGTTGTGCATCTAGTGTTGAAGTCAAAATTATTCGCCCTCCTGTGAATTGTTTTTCAAATATTTTCCAAATGCTGTTAAACAGAGCAAGGAATTGTTTCACAGTATTTGCTATAATATTCTTTCTTCTGAAGAAAGTCTTATTAGTTTCATTTCAGCTAGATTAAAAGCAGCTTTTAAAACCATTTTAAGGTCAATATTATTAAGCAATATTTGTGTTCGATTGTCTACAGAACAAACCATCATTATACTATGACTATGTTTACATGGACATCAGTAATCAAATTACCTGCCTTAATCTGAATAAGACAGTAATGTGATTAAGGTGTTTACATGAGTTGCTTTTTGAATGTTTCTTTCATGATCCAGTTTTACATGTCACAGCACATAGACTTGTTAACATCATTGCGTCACCAGGCTTTCCACGTTTCCTCTGGAGTTTCATGTAATTTCGGGAGTTTATTTTTAAATTTTTACGATTTTAACTGCAGTTTGGGACTTTCACTTTTATTCAGGAACATTTCATCCCCCCCCCCTCTCTCCCATGACAAATGACATGCTGGATGTGACTATGAACTGCTGGAAGAGTGTTGTTTTAATGAAATTTATTACCGCATTTCATGATGCAGGTGTCTGTGGTCCTTTACTGACTCGGTAGCTGCAGAGAATAGTGTCATACAGCCGTGTGTGTATAGACTATCCTGTCACAAAATGCTGCGAAAATCCTACATGATGGTAATAGTTTGATTAACGTGTTGACATATCTGTACTGCACTTCAGTAATGCAACTAAGAGGCATAATCCACATGTCTTAAGCTACAGTCACACCGGGTTTTGTGTGTGCGAATTTCTGTTGTGCGGCGCTGCGAAAAAGGGCGGGATTAAACATTTAAAAAAGCCAGCGATTGCTCCATATTTTACATTTCTGTCCAGAGAGGTCATGTTATAATCCTCGATTGGTCTCATGCAGTCAAGTGATGCGATTTCGCAGGTCAGAGTTCACCAAGCTTAAACTTTGCACCGCAGCAACATGCGAAACTTGACGCATGACCTTGCGTTTCCGGTCTGACGCATTCGCGTGCGTATGAATGGAAGTCTATGGGAGGAAAAGCCCAGTGTGACCGCAGCTTTAATCTGATTTCTGGTTAGTTCGATTATGACTTTAGTCGGATTAAGGTTATCGAAAATCACTGTTTACTTGGTCAACTCTTAATCAGAGTATTGTCTTAATCGTATTAAAATCAGATTATTGGTGTCCATGTAAACGCACTCTATGACTTGCCTAATTACCAGTGCTTAATTTGTAAATTGCGAGGTCCTGGAACAGATCGGGGTAACAGATCCGGCATGTTACCAGAGGAGGGAGAGGTGTCAAATAAGTGAATAGGGTGGGTGTCGCGGCTAAAAGTGAAGAGGGTTGGGGAGTTGCAGAAGAAAATGAAGTGCGGGGCAGGGCGGGGAAGAGTATGAGGAGGGGGATCGGTAAAATGAGGCACCGTATCAGATTTCAGAGGATCCGGATCCGGCTTTTTCTGACACAAATTAAGCCTTGCTAATTACCCTAACTTGCCTAATTAAGCCTTTAAATGTCACTTTAAGCTGAATACTAGTATCTTGAAAAACATCTAGTCAAATATGATGTGCTGTCATCATGGCAAACATAAAAGAAATGAGTTATTAGAAATGAGTTATTAAAACTTATGTTTAGAAATGTGTTAAATCTTATTTCTATTAAACAGTAGTTGGGTAAAAAGATTCAGAAGGGCTAATAATTCTATCTTCATCTATATATGCTTTTAATTAACAAAATATAACAAGTAAAATTGCACCAAACTATCAGATTAATGGTCTTTCCTTCTAGTTTAGCTGGAACAGATTGGACTAGTTTTTTTTTTTTTCATCTTTCGTTCCAGACACTTGCACACATGTACATGTCTGGACAGATTTACTCCGCTCTGTCCATGGGGAAAATGAACTGAAAGCGGACCTGAGAGGCCATTAGCTGTTATCTAAGCTGTCAGGGCTGCGATACTACGCTCGTATCCTCGTCTGACTGCTGCTGTCAAGGCAACCGCACCAAATTCACTGCTTTAAACACATTTCACCAAAGCGTTTCGCTTTCTCATGCACTTGATGAGGTGCTGTATATCTAGATCACTTCTTTAACCCTTAGTAAGGGCAGGGAGAGCCTCTCTGGGATCAACACACAATGCACTTCTTACAAGTAGGCAGCAGAGCTAATTAACACCCTGCTGATTGTTAATACTTTTTGTTTTCACTGTCTGAACCCACTTTGACCTCATTGATTTGAGACTTAACCACTAGTGCTGTTGCGTTTGGTTTATGACTTTTTTCTTCCGGAATAAATCTGCTTCGTTTGTATTGCTTTAGGTGAGAGTAAATATCTCATACTTCTTGTCTTAAGATGGTGGTGTTTTCAAACGTTCATGGATGAACCATATTTTCAGTAAAACCTATGAGAAAACCTTTGAAAAATACAGATTTTAAATCAGTCTACATGCACTTTATAAACTTAAAGGGAAAGTTCAGATATAGTAGTTTATTAATAAATGTCCACGTATTTTAATCCAAACAGTGATTTAAACCAAAATACACATTGGAAGTACAACCCCAAATCAGAAAAGGTTGGGACAGTATAGAAAGTAGGGCTGGGCAGTATGGCAAAAATGCAATCTCGATAAATATTTTCCATATTGAACGATAACGATGTATATTTTAAGATAAGTTGTTAAAACTGTAAAAAAAGAGTACCCCATACAATGACTGAAGCCACAAAAAATTAAAGGGTCTATTAAATGGCATAACATATTCAGCAGAAAAATGTTCGGTGGTAAAAATTTTGGTACATATCTAATATCAACACATTTTTAGATGGCCATTGTTGCACATTTCTGCTGTGTGATTGGCTCTTAGATCAGTATAGAGTTAAAAAAGTCCAGAGCTTATCATTATTTTATTGCGATTCGATATAATATCGTTTATCGGCCCAGCCCTAATGACAGTGCTAATAACAAAAGAAAGAAGTGATTTTTAAATTGAGTTTGACTGCCTTTCATTGCAGACTACACAACAAAAATGATTTAATGTGTTCCTCATGATATTTTATTAATATAAGTAAATAACACGTATTACAATTTTGGTTCTTGCAAAGCATTTCAGAAAAAGTTGGAACAGTAAACCATTTACCACTTTGTAATATTTCCATTCCTTTTCACAACACTTAAAAGACGTTTAGACCCTGGACACCCAAAGTGATGAAGTGCTTCAGGTGTAATTTTGTCCCATTCCTACTGCAAACTATGGTCGGGAAACACTACGAGGTCTTCGTTGTTGCATTTGGCCCTTTTAAAATGCACCACACATTCTCTGTTGGAGACAGGTCGGGACTGCGGCCAGGCCAGTCAAGTACCTGTATCCACTTCTTTCCCAACTTTTTTTGAAATGCATTGCAAGAGCCAAAATGGGAATATGTCTTCATTTAAAAAAAGAATGCAATAAAAATCATGAGGAACACATGAAATAATGTTTGTTGTATTGTCTAAATAAAATACAAGTCAGTAAAGTAAATTTAGAAATCACTACTTTTTTTATTTGCGTTTTCCATACTGTCCCAACTTTTTCTGATTTTGAGTTGTATATAATGTACAAATAAAAATCATAATTATTAGTTTGAAACAATTGTATATTTCAAGTGGTTATGATTAGTTTATATAAGCTGTATTCATATATTTAATTATTAAGATTACAATAAACTGTCGCCATTAATTCCTTATATATAAAAAGAAAACATGCTGTGTGCTAGTGATTTTTACCATGGTTAATGTGGTTTCAGAGATTAAATTTTGGGTTAGTGTTGGCACAATAGCCTAGGGGTTAGCGCATCGATGCTATGATATGGGGCAGTAGCACATCAGGGCGTCCCGAGTTCGAATCCCGGCTCGAGGACATTTCCCTACCCTACCTTCCTCTCGCTCTCTCCAACTTTGCTTCCTGTCTAAATACTGTCCAATCTAACAAAAAGCCCAAAAATAAATCTTTAAAAAATTAAATACAAATTTTGGCTTAGCGCTGTAAAATACAACATCTTTTGATTGATTAATCAAGTATGCTCAATTACTCATGGTAAAGTGTGGCTTTCTCTAAACTCACATTCCTTACGGGCTTCATTACTTTCTAAATGATTTGCTCGGTTTGAAGTTCTTTGCTCGTATGCAAAGAGATCCAGTTGGATTTCAACTAATCCAATAAATCACTTTCATTCCCTTCTCATCATCTGAAGTAAGTTCGTCCGGTGAGGCGAGTTCTCCTTTCTCCTTCCTCTTCATTGATTGAATGAGGTCTGCTTAACATTCAGACGGCGGCATCCGACACAGTTTACAAGCATTCAGGGATTTCCTCCTCTCTCTCTCTCGTGCTCTCTTTTTTAATACTTTCTTTTAGCCCCTAAACATTTTAATTTAACAGATGAGTCCATATTTTACATAAATATGAAGGGAAATGGTGTTTAGAAATGCATGCATGACACAAACTTGTCATATAGAATATTAAATCAATGCAGTGCATAAAAATCTGGGTTTATTTTTTGGGGGGACTGTTAGAAAAAGCAGCTTTGATCAGAGCCAGATATTTGTGGGCATCTCTCGTCCCCTGATAGTCCTCCACCTGGTGTTCTTATTTGACTTCCCTCAGGGTGCAAATTAAGTCTTAAATGAGGTGTCACTCAGCGACGGTGACTGTATTGCGTCTCCTTTGTGTGGTCGAGTGGCTGAAATGAGTTTGTTCAGCCCGCTGGGAGTGGAGCTTTACAGTGAGTAAATGATGATGGGAGCCGCTGGGATAATGGTGTATCTTCTGCTGTCTCATGCTTTTAAGTATAGAAAGAGATGAGTGTCAGGACTGGTTAGATTGACTATGAAAGTCAATAATGCAGATATGGCACTGTTTTTAGGGTGGAAGTGGATTCAAAGTTCTTGTGTTATCTCTAACATCCTGATTTACATGCATCCAAAGTCAGAAAACAAGTTTAGTTTTCTCATTACATACATCGCAATTCCTTCTCTACAGTGATTGAAATGCTTTATTAAAGTTTGTAGTTATTGGTCAGATAGTCCTGCTCTGCTCTGATTGGTCAAATGTTCGCACTTTGCTATGTTGTGATTAGTGATGGCCTTCTTTGTCTTTGGGTGGTCAGATGGCCCAGTTTGTTGGGATTGCTGGCATAACTCTGCTCTGATTGGTCAGATAAACCCTACTTTTCTCTGATTGGTCTGATGGCTTTGCTCTTTTGTTGTTAGTCAGATAGCCTTATTCTTCTCTGATTGGTCAGATGGCCCAGTCATTTGTTTGCTGGGATGGGTCGACTCAGCTCTTATTGGTCAGATGGTCTTAATTTGCTTTGATTGGTCAAATTGCCCAGTTTGTTGTGATTGGTCGGATGGGTCAACTGTGCTCTAATTGGTCCGATGACTCTGCTTTACTCTGATTAGTTCGATGGGCTTCTCTGCACTGATTGATCAGATTGACAAGCCTTTTCTAATTGGTCGGATGGGTCAACTGTGCTCTAATTGGTCAGATGGTCCTACTTTGCTCTAATTGGTCAGAATCCTCACTCTGGTTTGATTGGTGGCATGGGTCGAGTCTGCTCTAATTGGGCAGATGGTCCTACTTTGCTTTGATTGGCCAAATTGGCTAGCCTGTTATGATTATTCAGATGAGTCAACTGTGCTCTAATTGGTCAGATGGGCTTCCCTGCACTGATTGATCAGATGGCCCAGTCAGTTGTGTTTGTTGGGATGGGTCAACTCTACTCTAATTGGTCAGATGGTCCTACTTTGCTTTGATTGGTCAAATCGCCCAGTCTGTTATGATTGGTTGGATGGGTCAACTGTGCTCTAATTGGTCAGATGGTCCTACTTTGCTCTGATTGGTCAGATGAGCCTACTGTGCACTAGTTGGTAAGATGGCTCGGTCTTTTGTCATTGGTCGGATTCATCCACTCTGCTCTAATTAGTCAGATGACCCTACTTTGCTCTGATTGATCAGATAGGCTTCCCTGCACTGATGGATCAGATGGCCCAGTCAGTTGTGTTTGTTGGGATGGGTCAGCTCTACTCTAATTGGTCAGATGGTCCTACTTTGCTCTGATTGGTCAGATTGCTCAGTGTTTTATGATTCGTCGGATGGGTTGATTCTGTTCTAATTGGTCAGATGGCCATACTTTGCTCTGATTGGCCAGATTGCCTAGTCTGGCGGGATTGGTGGGATGGGTCTGTTTGCACTGATTGGCTGTTGTATAATTCTATTGATTAGCTTAATGGCCAAGTCTATGAATTTGTTAAAACATGGGCTTCTGCAGGACGTAAGACTGGAATTATTGACTGCTCGTTTCAGGTTGTTCAGGATAGGATTGCTTAAGGTCAACAATAATGAAATGTATGCATTTTGAATAATTAAAAATTTGCAGAGCTTAACAAACAGCTGTTTACATGCTACATGAAAGGTAATGTAAAAAAAGAAAAGCAATATCTGCAAACAAAATGTGTATTACAGAAAAAGAGTATCTGATCAGATGCGCACGCGTCCCATGTTGTGCTGGTTTGAACAGCACAAAGTGGGTAGAGCTTTGTGGTTTGTTGGTAGGTTAGCACAGAGAGCAACGATGCCATAAATACTTGCATGTAAATGGGACACTGCGTTTCACATATGTTTGGCATATTCAAATGACTCTAAACCACACTGCATTTAGATTTTTTTTTTGTCAAGCAATTCTCAGCACTGTAATGCTTGATCACCACAGATGACAGTACAGCCTTAATTATTGTGCAGTCTTAGTCATTTTAGCAATATTAACAGTTTATTACACTTATTAACAATTAAATGTGCTTGTCACTCAGTTTAATACATTTGTGGGAGGCCAATTTTAAGGCTGTCAGTATAAAAATATAATCAAGCCAAATCAATGTTTAAATTAACTTTATTATTAACCAATATCATTAATAATTATGTAATAATAAATCATAATAATTCCATGTGCATTTTCAACCTTTCTGCACAGGAATGCTTCAGACATCAGGGATTTTGGCTGTTTTCTATTTATATTTTCATGCAAACAATGATTACTAAACTTCTATTATATTTAATGTTCCCATAAAGCTAGAGCTGTGTTTGGGATGACCCTAACCAGGCATTACCTGTGTGAATCCTACAGCATTACAGAGCAAAAAAAATAACCATGACTTCCCATCTGAGCGTGAGCATTTGGCTCTGCCTCAGTCCTCGCTGAACAGGGGGTTAATTTCATGTTTGAGTCTATCGCTGTAGAGGAATTCTGGGACGATTCAGTCCAGCTGAGTTACAGAGCACCTCAACTTTTCACGGGGCAAATCCAACCCCAGCTGTTAGTTACGCAACGCTGTTTACTCCATTGTTTTGGGTGCACTGGCAGTACAGTAGCTCACTAAAGCTTTAATTCCCATAATGCATCAGGTCAGGCAAGGGCGAAATGCTCGCACAGATGAGGCTTCGCTGTTGTATTAGAACTGGGAAGGAGAAAAAACAGCTTAACTCCCATGCTTTTTCCAAATTCCATTTGTTTTCAGTTTTTACATGCATCACACCTTTCATGCGAAGCTTCACACTGTTTTCTATCGGCTTAATTTAAATATAGACGTGTTTATAGGGTGTAAATGGCTACCGTTGACCCATTTCAGCCAATAAACTGGGACACTTTTTTTTTAATGCTCCACTCGGTCAATTCAGTTCATGCAGAGGCTAGGATGAATAAATTCGCCAAGCTTAGTTGCATTTGAAGCCCATGTCAAAATTAGACCTGTTTATTCTGCCAAAGTTTCTTTCTACCATTTGAAACGTGCTTATGTTGTAAAGCACTTATATAATGTGAGTAAACCACAAATAATGCTTCATTTTTTATGTGAACACGAGGGCCTGAATAAAGTGAGCACAATGCAAACTTTATCTTAATAGTCTTCATGCATATGAAGTGCACTGTTCAGTTTCAGTTTCCTTTATTTTTGTCATTCAAAACATCACAATAAACTGTAATGCACAACGAAATTACCCAACAAGAACATAAAAAACACCAAAACACTAAAAACCTAACATAATAAATAAGCTTTTATAGTTTCATAAATATACTAAACTAATAAGTATAGCCCAATTTAATCACTGAAAGGAATAAATTGAGACTTAAATAACTATTGCAGTTTGTTATAATAGTTATAATATTAACAATTTGTGCTAGTTTAACTATTTGTAGATTTATTATTACATACTAGCTATTAATAATATTATAAATATGGTCTTAAATTAAAGGTCTTAAATTGACAGGATAGAAACTATCATGAAACCGCACTGTTGTTTTGGCTCCACAACACTGAACCGGACTGTTGTTTTGCACTCTGAAAAGACATGGAAGATGCAGCTACAAATTCCTGAAGACATAAACCAAAACCGCCTATATTAATAAGTGATTTTACGAG
>NC_079438.1:52846495-52886495 GCF_903798145.1 Danio aesculapii
TGTGTTGTTTTGAACCTAAATACCGGCGAAATGTCTGCTGTGTGTAGTTCTTCTGTAGTTGGTAACATATCGGAGACTGTAAGGGGCTGTATGTGTTTATATATGTTCATTTATTTAGTTATTTAATATAATTACAGACGTTACAGTAGGCTGTTTCGCACTGTCATTGATCCTCAGTTATAATCAACTCATGTTCATAGAAAAGTTTCGATAGATGCTTTTAATTACCTCATAATTTAAACACTTGCATGTCAGTCCACCAGTCAGTAATTCTGTGTCTTGCTGAATCAGATCTGGTCATTGTGATCAGATTTGTTGATTCTCTTATCCGGCTGTTTCTCCGGACACTTGCTTTTCTTCCTCTCCTTGTGGACAGGACGCCAAAACAAACAGCAAGCGAGCAGCTGAAGCGTGACTCAATGTGCTTCATGTTTTCCTGCTCATGGATGTGTAAACAGCGGCACGTCTGACCGTCTGATCAACACTCTGGAAAGACCTGGAGTTACACAGATCACAAAACACTTCCCTTCCTCCTCACTGGAGTTGCTGTGCCACTGAACCAGAAGAAAAACACAAGCCCACATGCTTCTTCATCTATTAGTAGCGATCGCTTGAATTTATATGACTTTTTATGATTGATCTCAATGTGCTGTCGTTTTTAAGACTTTAAATCTGTCCTGGATCATTTTAGAAATGGATGATATTAGTTAAAGGACGCCTATTATGCAAAAATCACTTTTATTAGAGGTTTTATGCACAGTCTGTGAATATAACCGGCTTATAATGATAAAGATTTATTAATTCAATTTTTTATAATAACACTTGATAAAAACTGTCTGCAGAAACACTTTGATTGACATTCTCCCTTTGTATGTGTCATCAGAGGTGGAAAGCCCTGCCCATTAGTGACGATCTCTACCTCATTAGCAATCTGCCACTATGCTCACACACTGGCATTTGTAGCTCCGCCCTCTTTTGAAAAGGGCACGATCTCATTTGAATTTAAAGTACAATTGGGATCAAAGCCTGAAAGGGGCAGTTTCAAAGAGTTATAAAACATTATTTGTGTAATATTTTGAGCTGAAACGTCACAAGCAGTAGGGACGTCAGAGAGTTATTTTACATCTTATAAATTGGGGCATAATAGATCCCCTTTAAATAAATAATACAAATGTTTTCACTTCTTAAATAATTTTTTTACTTGTAATGAAAACTAAATCAATTAATGTTGATTTGTCATATTGTTTAATCTTAACACAGACAGACAGACAGACAGACTGCGTTTTGTGTGCTGTACTGGGTGTGTGTTTGTGAATCTTCTTAGAAACGCTCTTCATTTAGTTCCTCATCCTGTCCGATTGTGACATCCAGGGGTGGATTTAACAAGTAAGCATGGCATAGCCGTGGCCGTCGCCGATGCTGACGCGTGCCTTTCAAAAAAGGTAACTACATGTCGCAACGATGCGTAGCGCAAGCTCTGTGATTGGTCAGCGCAAGCCAGATGGAGCGAGTGTTTACAAGTGTGTACTCCCGTAAAAGAGCTCCAGATAGAGATTGTTGTTTTGTTCTTACCTTATGATTAAAGTTGTTGCACGTCTGTCAATTCCAGCCTCAAAATGAGCGAGTTTGAGCCACTTGTACTTTAAGGTAGTGTTCAGAAAAAACAAAACCCCAGCAAAGAAACTCGACACAGAGGAATTTAAAAACCTCACTGCCAACTAGCGTTTCGAAAGTGTTATTGCAGAGTAATACACACAGCGTGCAGAAATATAAATGCACGACAATACGCAAGGCATGAGCCGTGGGTTACTTTGATCACTTGACGCAGAAGTGTAAACAAGACTTTAGGGCCCCAGGACATCTGGGAGCAGGGGCGTAGCAAGGGGGGGATCCGTCCCCCTAACTTTTAGAGACGGACCAGTTAGAAACAGGTGATTTAATAATTATATGAACATATGATCTCATACAGTTGTCCCCTCCACTTTTAAAATGTCCGCTACGCCCCTGTCTGGGAGCCCCCAATAATTATCTAATGTGTAAACTATACCTATTAACTATATTGTTTTCCATCATATTTTGTATAGCCAGAGGCAAACAAATACAATTTTTACATAATTAAATATGAATTAATATACAATAAAACATGATATTAATGATAATGTAATGTTATGTTATAATATTATAAAATATCTACCACCCTCAATCATGAAGCAGTGCAGCAGTCATATATATATAGCTATATAGCTTTTAGTTGTAAATTCATTTTAAGAAAGCTAATCATTTTAAATGTAGAGCTTGCTTTAAGATAACACGTAGAAAATAAAATTGAGTGATATAAAAAAAGCAGCTAAATAAATAAAGATTAAATAAAAGTAGAAAGAGTGCATTTCAGGACTTGGGCCCCATGGCTGGAGTTGCATAGGGCCCCCAAATCACTAAATCTGCCTCTGGTGGCATCGCTCTGGGTCAGTTTGAGTTCGTGGCCTCTGTGGTGTCTCGGCTTTATTGAAAGTGTGATTCTGAAACCCTGGAAATGAGTTCAGTCGCTGTGCGTGACTTTGCACTTAACATTATGCCACTTTCATGTTTGATCAACTCATTAATGACATTTATAATGTCCACATAATGGCCAGTCATTCGTTTGTGGGTTTGACGATGATTATAATAATAGAAGTGAGCAGATGTGATGATGATAAAGATGCTGATTATAATAGCTCTACATGAGATATGAATTTCTTCCTGCGGCTTTGAGTGTGCATGTTTTTGTGTGTGTGTGTGTGTCTCTGTATGTGTTTCTCTGAGTGCGCATGTTTTGTGTGTGTGCACTTTTCTGTGTGTGTGTTTGTGTTTCTCTGTGACTGTGTTTGTTTCTGTGCGCACATGACTGATTGTGTTTCTGTGCGTGCATGCGTGTTTGATTGTGTGTGTGATTGTGTGTGCTTGTCTGTTTGTTTCACTGTATGTGTTTACTTCTGTGTGCGCACGTGACTGCGCACACGTGCTTGTGATTGTTTGTGTCTTTCTGTGTGTGTTTGGGTTTTTCTGTGTGTGATAGGGTTTGATTCGGTGTGCACACATGCATGTGCGACTGTTTCTGTGTGTGCATATCTGTGTGTATTTCTCTATGTGTGTGTGTGTGTTTCTGTCTCTGTGTGTGTGTTTCTGTGTGTGATTTGGGTTTGTTTCTGTGGGTAATGTCTCTGTGTGTTTCTCTCTATGTGTGTGTGTGTGTGTTTCTGTGTTAGTGTTTTTCTGTGTGTGATTGGGTTTGTTTCTGTGTTTGTGTGTGTGTGTGTGTGTCTGTATCTGTATGTGTTTTTCTGTATGTGTGTGTGTTTGGGTGTGGTCGTCGCTCTGTTTCACAGCTGAATGTGTGTTAAACAAGGTGACCGCAGTGCTGGAAATGTTTGGTGAATGGTTTAGTGTGCCAGAAAGACTGGTTTGACCAATAGCGACGGCCACATGAAAGCCCAGAGCTTAAAGCAGCTGATGAGACGCAGCTCGATTGATGCAATGCTTTACTTTCCCTTAGTAAACAAGCATCAGAAACTGTTGTGTGGTGGAGCAGCAGTAAAAAACTGGAGCAGTCCGTCACTGTTAGCGCTCAACTAATGAAAGGGAGTTTGTAGGCCTCTGAAGTTTTAACGCTACTTTTTATTTCATTTATTTAAATAAATATTTTATTTTGTTGAATATTTATTTTGAAATATACTAAAAATAAGACCTGTTATTGCTGTTTATTCAAAAAAAAAAATTATGAGCAGTTCCAGCATTATGGATGTGACATTTGCGGTAAAAACTCAAAATATACATTCACTGAGAAAGTAAATGTTAAGATTATATTGAGAGATCTGTTTATATTCACATTTACGTTTACATTTAGTCATTTAGCAGACTCTTTTATCCAAAGCGACTTACAAATGACTTACTATAAGAGCAGCAGTGAATAAGTGCTATAGGCAAGTTTCAGGTGTGTTCTATTTTCCAGAACAACTAACCACAGAGTTACGGGATCAGAAAAATATCAATCTGTAAATGTTTTTTAATGTGATGTGATTTTATATAGTGCGTTTATCATATATGGTCATACACACAAAGCCCTTCACAATCATGAGGGGGTCTCTCCACTCCACCACCAGTGTGCAGCATCCACTTGGATCATGTGACTGCAGCCACAGGACAACGGCGCCAGTGCGCTCACCACACACTAACTATAGAGTGGAGAGACAGTGATAGAGCAAATTCAGTGAATGGGTATGATTGAGAGGCCATGATCGAAAAGGCTAATTGAGGGACTTGAAGACACAAGGGTTACATCCCTGCTCTTTAGGAGAAGTGCCATGGGATTTTTAATGACCACAGAGAGTCAGGACCTCGGTTTAACATCTCATCTGAAAGACGCCGCCCACTGACAGTATTGCATCCCCTTCACTATACTGGGGCGTTAGGACTCACAGACCACAGGTTGAGCGCCCCCTGCTGGCCTCACTGACACCACTTCCAACGGCAACCTAGTTTCCCATGTGATACAGAGACTGACCAGGCTCAGCCCTTCTTAGCTTGAGTGAGTAACCGGTCTTGGGCTGCAGAGTGATATAACTGTGGCAATTCATATTTTAAATGAGAAAAGTAAGCATTCTTTATGGATGTGACCAAAAAGTATGCAAGTTTACAGTAAACAGCATACTTTGTAGAAATTCTGTGAATTAAACTGAACAACCTAAAAGAAATAATGATAATCAACAGGGTAGACTCACTATAGACGAAAACTGATTAATTTTATTTGACTCTTTTTGCGTTTATGAGGAAATAGCTCGGTTATGGATGTGACATCTCTGCATTATGGATATGGCAGATGTGAACTTGGCACTTGTGTGACTTTAGTAAATCAAATATAATTGTTTGAAAACATTGACTGCGACATTAGAGTATTTTACAGCCCTCTACAAACCTAGAAAGGGTTTTGCTATTTTGGTGAAAGCTTCTTTTTATTTATTTTTTTTAATGGCAAGTTTGACATTTTGCATGAAATTGTTCATATGATGTTTTATTTTTCTTAATCCTAAATGAAGAGTTCAGATGCAAAAGCTGCTAAACGCCACTTCCGCCAAAAATGAGCTAATGACATTGATTGAATGTTTTAGGCACGTAGTACACCATCAACATATAGATTTGCTTCTGATTATCCAAATCCCAGCGTTAGCCCATTCAGAAATAACGGTTTGTTGGCAAAAGCCTCTAAACGCCACTTGCCTTTGACAGCAAAAGCCGCTATATCCTGAGAACCAATCAGAAGGCACGAATTGAATAATTTGTTTTCAATGTAACAGCATGCTGATACGCCGGCTTTATGAGGAGACATATTCAGCTTTCGATTTTAAAAGATGGAGTTTGATGAACTGCATGAGCCTGTCCGACTGTCAATAAGGGGCAAATGATTATATCCCTTACCTCAAAACTCTGCGCATTATAAGAAGAAAACACAATGTACAGTTGGAAGTGTAACATGCATTCATACCGTTTTTTTTTTGCGCAGCGACGCTAATGATTCCGATTTACTATACATTAAACGGCAACTGCGTTTCACGAAAGACAGAGTTAAGATGCTGTTCTTTTATTCCACATCGATGCCATGAGGATAAACAAGAGACCAAGACCTTAAGAAATGGTGAGAATGAATGACAGTTTCTAAAATTGTCTGAGAGACATCCCCTTTTTTGCCCAGTAGACCTACCTTGTGTTTTATTAGCTAATTTAAGCTATTTTTAGAAAGATAATGTAATGTATAAAACTATACATTATTTATATTTCTTCATAATACCTACACGTCTGATAAGCTTTTATATTAATGGACAATGCACAGATAGTGGTTCATAATGTTTTAGACTACTTTATTTGAATCTAACAAGCTTAGTTTACAATGTTTACAATGTTTACACTGCTCTACTTGCGTTAAATGTAAATCCCAAATATCAGAATGCCAACAGATTTAATTAATGTCAGTTTTAATGTTATTGATTAATGCAATTATTTGACAGATTTCAATCATTCATTTTCCTTCTGCTTTTTCCCTGGTTTACCACAGTGGAATGAACCGCCACTTACTTGACTTTATATATTTTAAATTTCAGGTGGTTTGTGTAATGTTTTATGTTTGGTGAAATAATTTCTAATTGCATCTTTAGCGATTTTTAACTAGTTACACTGTCTTGTCACAATAGGTGGATTTAGAGGGTTTTGCATAAAAAGCACAAGTGGATTTAGCTGGTTTTGATGCAAAGAAAATCTACCTTGTTAAAAAACAAAGAATTGTCTAAAAGGACATTATTGAAAAAAGGTATTTTATTTACTAGCTAATAACCTTATCATTACAAATAAAATGAAACTTCTAAACCTAATCAGAGGAGCCTGAGAGAAAATGCTCATTTGCAAAAAAAGAGGTCTGATGGATTTAGAGGGTTTAGCATCTGAACTCTTCATTATTGTGAAGAACCTATAAAAAAAGGTTGTCATTCTTTTATTTGTGCATGTAGTAGTCATTTAAAGTCATTTAATAATAAAAATAATAATAACAACAATAATCATTCAGCCAGTCAATCAATTAACAGTCATAATGCAAATTATGACATTATTGTTATTATTATTGTTATTAACAATTATATTTTTACACCATTATAAACTTTCTGAATATTGTTATTATTTCTAATTAGTTTTGTTATCAAAAGCTCAGGAACTGTTGAGGAAATGATTGAATGAATAATTATCGTTCTAAATGTAGCAGCTCTTATGATCCGTGAAGATGAAGATATGGTTGTACACAGGGGTTGCTGTGTTCTGGTCTTCAGTGTTTAATCTGCAGGACGTCAGGCTTTCACATGGCCGGAACTGCTTTATTAGAATAAAAAAAGATCAATAATGAGAAGGATGTTGAGGAAAATAAAAGAACAGGGAAGCGAAACTCCTCTCACGAAGGAACATATGAAGATAATGACGTGAGCAGTGGATAATTTTGAGCTCTCCGTCTGAGAGCTCTGACCAAACATCACAACACAACTGAGGATTCAACACACAAAAATATAGACAAGAGTAAACTAAATTCTAGTATGAAATCAGGATGAATTACACAGCAGTGCTTTTGCAGCTCCTAGAGTTTAAAAGATTTAATCTCACAATATAGCAGCGGATTGCATATTCTACACACACACGCACGCGCGCACACACACACACACACACACACACACACACACACACACGCACACACACGCACACACACGCACACACACGCACACACACAGACTGAAGCAGATTATGTTACAGAATGAGGTGAAGTGGGCATCTGACCTATATTTCCATTTAATCATAGTCATGTATGATTTACTCTGGCCTACAGAGACATTGCACAGCACCTTTTACACTGGAATACACATGATTTATAAGCCCCAGCGAAATGCCCATGTGATATATAGTGCTCAGCGTAAATGAGGACACCCCTTTTGAAAATGAATCTTTTTATTGGTCTTTTGCATGACAAAACAACAAGACAAGTTAAATATTGAGAGAGATAAACAGTCATCTATTGTCTATTGTAAATCACATCCCCCAACCCCTCGTTCTTTACCTCAGTTAACAAAAAAAAATAAACACATAAATAATAATATAAACAATAACATTATTATTATTATTAATAATAATATCATTAATAATAAGGAAAATCAATAATAAAATAATTATAAATAAAATAAATATAAAATATATAAATAAATATTAATAATAATAATAATAATATCAATAATAAATAATAATAATAAACTAAAAAATATAAACTATTATAACAGCAATAATAATAATAATAATATAAATGAAAAATAATAATAATAAAAACAACAACAACAACAACAACAACAAAAATAACATCAATAGTAAAAATAATACTAATTATTATTGCAATAACTGCAATAATAATAATAATAATAATAATAATAATAATAATAATAACTACATCAATAATAATAAAAATATAAATGAATAAATAAATAATAACAATTATAACAACAATAATAATAATAACAACAATAATAACATCAATAGTAATAATAATAATAATAATAATAACATCAACAACAGCAACAATAATAACATCAATAGTAATAATAATGATAATAATAATAAAATAATAATAAATAAAATAAATATAAAATATTCAAATAAATATTAATAATAATTATTATAATTATAAAATATATTATAATATATATATATGTATATATATATATTATTAAATATAATTAATAATAATAATAATAAATTAAAAAATATAAACTATTATAACAATAATAATAATAATCATAGTAGTAATAATAATAATAAATATAAATGAAAAATAAATAATAATAATAATAACAACAACAACAACAACAACAACAACAACAACAACAAAATAACATCAATAATAATAATAATAATAATAACAGCAATAATAATAATAATAATAATAATAATAATAATAACAGCAATAATAATAAAAATAATAATAACAATTACATCAATAATAATAATTACATCAATAATAATATAAATAAATGAATAAATAAATAATAGCAATTATAACAACAACAATAATAATAATAATAACAATAATAACATCAATAATAAAAATAATAATAACATCAACAACATTAACAACAATAATAATATTAAAAATAACAAATAAATATAAAAAATAAATAAATTAATATTTTTATTAATTTCTCAGTGGATATCGACAATTTATTTTGCTTTAGTTTTATTAAACACTTATATTTACTAAAATAAAACTGTGGTCACCCAACATATTTAAGAATAGAAAGGTAATACATTCACATTTAAATAAGGTGATGCACACAAAACAATCTGCAATATAACACAGAATCACAGCTTGTCTCAAAACACAGCTTGAGATGCTGTGATTATTCTCTTTGTCGGAGTCCAGATGATTTTCCCTGACCTTTAGATATCTGAAACGCAGATAATAGGCAATTCTCTGCCAGCGCTCTTTCACCAAATGCCTTCATTTATTTCTGATAACCCGTCAGAGCAGATCTATTCTTTTGAGGCCGGTAAGTGACACAAGCACAATGTGTAGGGACTAGGAAGCGCGTGCTGTCTTTTGAGTGAAGGAACTGCTTACTGAGGTGCTGAGAAGCATTTGGAGGAGGTACGAGAAGTGTGAGCTCTCAGGAGGATTGGGATTCAGATTATAGTTAATGCCTGTATGAATGAAGTGTGTGTATGGATGTATAAATGTGTGTGTGTGTCTGTGCACGTCTAAATCTGGATTGGATTCAGTGAAGCTACCAAAGCTAATGACAGACAGACAATGCAGATTTTGAGTGCTGAAGTGTTCTGTTTTATTTATCTATTATTTTGTTTATTTAGTTTTTTTCTGATTTATTTAATATATTTGTTTTTATTGTAATTTTTATTTTATTTTATTATTGTATTATTTATTTATATATATATATATATATATATATATATATATATATATATATATATATATATATATATATATATATATATATGCATACACTAAAAAAATTACTGTCAGTTAACAGGTTTGTTGAAGTTTGCATGTGTAATGTAGCACAGAAATGCACACTTAATGTAGTTTTAAGAGCATGGAGATGGAGAGATTATAGTGCAAAGATGATATTTTTCTGTTTTATTTTGTATATATGTTTTTTTATCATGTTATTATTTTATTCATTTCAATATATTCAATATAAATTATTTTATTTATTTATTAATTCATTTATTTATTAATTCATTCATTTTATTTATTTATTTATTTATTTATTTATTTATTTATTTATTTATTTATTTATTTATTTATTCATTTTATTTATTAATTCATTTTATTTATTCATTTATTTATCTACATATTTTAATTAAACTATTAACCAGCATTTTTTTTTTTTCAGATTTCATTCATTGTTTCATATTTATTTATATTTGGTCTCTATCCTGCCCAATTTGTTTGTTTTCATATTCTTAATTTTTATTCTTTTGATCCCTAAAATAAAGTTGTATCAATTTTGTTTTCTACTAGCCCATATTTGTCTATGCATTGTGTATATGTATGTATATGTACATATTTAAGTGTGCATGCATATGTTTAACATCTGTCTTCAATTCTACTAGCCCAGTTTACTTGTTTTCTTAAAATATTTTTTAAAACAAAAACAATTTAATATATTTATTTAAATGTATTTTATTTTAAATAATCATTTTGCATTATAGCCTTGTTTTCATTCCACTAAATAATCCATGCTTTTATTTTGTATACGTTTATGCATGCATTTAACATTATTTATCTGAACGTAACAAACAAACACCAGAGGTTTTAAAATGGCCCTTAAAATTCTCTCCCTTAAAAAAAAACTCTCTTAAAATCCTCATCTTCTCTCATTTCCCCATACTCTTTCCCATATGCTATTCTTCTTGTATCTGCAACTCTAATAACGACATTTTCATTTCCGCAACTCCTGTAGTTTCCAATTAAGCTCGCTCCTTCAGATCGGTTTGTGCATGTGTTTAACATTATTTATCTGAACCCAATAAACATACACCTGAGCTTTTCCTTCCTTAAAATTGTCATCGTCTCTTATTCTGCATACCGTTTATGCATGCGTTCAGCATTATTTATCTGACCCTAACAAACATTTATGGTATTTTATTTTGAATATTCATTTTGCTTTATGGTCTTGTTTTTATTTCTATAAACAATCCATGCTTTTATTTTGAATAGTTTAATCAATTCAATTCAATTCACCTTTATTTGTATAGCACTTATACAATGTAGATTGTGTCAAAGCAGCTTCACATAAAAGGTCACAGTAAATAGGAACAGTGTAGTTCAATTTGTAGTGTTTAAGTTCAGTCCAGTTTAGCTCAGTTCAGTGTGGTTTAATAATCACTACTGAGAGTCCAAATATTGAAGGGCAAATCCAACGATGCGCAGCTCTACAGATCCCGAACCATGCAAGCCAGTGGCGACAGCGGAGAGGAAAAAAAAATTCACTAATGGCGGAAGTGAAGAAAAAAAACCTTGAGAGAAACCAGGCTCAGTTGGGCACGACCATTTTAATTTCTCCGCTGGCCAAACGTCTTGTGTAGAGCTGCAGTCTCAGTGGCGGAGGCTGGAAGCTGGCCTCAGCGAAGACTCGTCTGTCTCTGGAGCATCACAGGAATCAGTCTCATGTTCTCCACTCCTCCATGACCACCACAGTAGCTGCTCAGGATACGGCCTGGTCCAGGATATGGAAACCTTGGGATCATCTCGTCGTTGGTCTCATGCCTTTATTCATGCCTTTATTTATTTGAACCCAACAAACATACACCTGATATTTTCCTCCTTTAAAATTCTCATCTTCTTGTATTTCCGCCTAATCTTCCCCATATTATATCCTCCTCGTATCTGCGACTCAAATATCGACATTTGATTTCCGCCTTTAGTAGTTATCAATAATCCTCGCTCCTTCAAATCGGTTTATGCATGTGTTTAACATTATTTATCTGAACCTAACAAACATACACCTGAGCTTTTCCTCCCTTAAAATGATCCTCTTCTCCTATGTCCACTTACTTTTCCCCATGTGCTATCCTTCTCGTATCTGCATCTCAAATATCGACATATTAATTTCCGCCTCTTGTAGTTGTCAATTATCCCCGCTCCTTCAGATTGGTAGCAGACTGAGAGGTTAAGTGTGTTCGGATGTCGACATCCAGGCCGAGGAATGTCTAAACGAGCTGGTTAATTAACAGACCTGCTCTCCGTCAGCCTATCAACACTTCCCTCGCATTCACATCAGCGTCCGCAGCATCTTCCCCTACAGCAGCTGCGCTAATGAATGATTTCCACAGTGGCCGATCTTTTGGCACGAGCGCAGCAGAGTCGTGCCAGAGAAGCGCCGGCTCCTGTTATGAGCACAGATGAATCGCCGGTCTGCTGAGAGATTCAGATTCTTACATCATAAAACACATGCGGTCCAGGCCTGCGCTCTTTAAATTGCTGTGGTGAGATTCTCCGCATTGCTAAGGAAGGGGAAAGGTTTTGTGGAAGAGCTAAGAGATTCACTTTCTGGATTGCAGTTTACATCTCTGGTCTCAAGTTTTGGAGTAGGGCTGGACAGCCTATCGTTTGAGCATCGGTATCGCAATGTGTGCATCCACAGTATAGTCACTTCTCAGGATTAGACTTGTTTATTAAAGATTAATAGATGAAGATATTACTTTTATATTATCGTATACAATTATTTATACCAGGTTTCCTGAGTTTTTCAGCTTGCGACCCCCAAAATAACAATGACAGTGACTCGCGACCTCCAATATCTTCTGAGGTTGTTATAAATATATAGACCTTGCGCACACATACCAATAGGCCCTAGTCTATTAATCATTCAATTTTGGAGACAGTCACTCGAAGACCATCCTCCATGTTCAGCTGTGGCCTGTATTTATTTTTAATGTACGTGAGTGCCGTAAAGGTGTCAGAAAGTTTAACCTGGTGCCATAAAATCAATGTGCTGTCTTTAAAGGTGCAGTATGTAAGCTTGACACTCAGTGGTTGAACTAGGTATTGCACTCCTGGATCAAAACAAACGCAAGCGCAGGTTGCCAGATTAAGGTTTAAAACAGTGTTCTGAATAAAGTTTTACATGACATTTATTGCCATATAATGAAAGCAGCAGCAGATAGTTTACCTCAGGTCTTAATAAAAAAGAAAAAATAATCCGTTTGAAATTTAACTTTAGAACTCTAAAGGCATATCAGTGATTTAGCATGTACATTTAATAATGCAATGAAATCTTGTAAATGCATTGAACTGTTGATCATAGTAAAGTTATAAACTTTATAACTTAACACTTAAGCTTAAATGTATCGCCACAGACTGATTTCTGTCCCTTTTGCCAATTTTGCCCATGTAAATGCAGATACTTTTTACCCGCTTCCAGTTTATTGAACTGTGGATGTGTTATATAAGACAGAAATACGCAGGTAATGTAGATTTAAGAGCATCCAGATTAAGCAAATGTAGTGCGGAGGTTTAAGGTTTAACAACTTTATTAATCCCACCAGGGGCAATTAGATCAGGGTAATAGCATTTCATGATACAACGAACACATAAAGAGACAAATCACTTACAAACAGTTAAAAAAAACAAATCCATATCCAAACATGATGGTGAAAAGAAAAAATTCTGTGAATTTATTATTTTTTTTCTTGACCCAAACATCAAGATGGGGTGTTTTCATCTTGAGCAGCTGAAGTAGAAGCTCATATTGAGAGGATAATAAAGACTGGAGGACAGATTCTAACTTTTACTTTTATAGTTTATAGCTTTTACTTTTACTATAAATTAGTTTTTTTTATAAAGGATGAAATCTTTGTTGTTCCAAATTTGTTCTAATATTGAAGGAATATTAGAGTATTATTTATTTATTTATTTATTTATTTATTTATTTATCTATTTATAGAACGTATAATAATAAAAGTATTCTAATAATATTAAGTAATATAATTAAAACAATATTAGAATATTAGTATTGTTATTATAGATTTACCTATATTTTGAGCAAATGAATGAATATACTTCCCTAAGATAATCATTTCTTTTTGTAGAAAACTCATCAGAATTGGAGAATAGCAATGATTGTAACACAAATCTTTTTTTTTTTTTTTTTTTTGAAGGTTACAGCTAGTGGGTGACCGACATATTGGCCGATATTTGGCTTTTTATTCAGTTTTTTGTTTGGACGATATGTTCAGAGCATTCATTTTGATAGCAGGCAGACTTTTATTTTGACAGTGCTGAGAGCAACTACACTGTAAAAATATATTTAAATAATTAGTCATGACAGCACATGTTTTTAGCTCATTGTAACTTTTTGAAGTAAATTAATCATGTTCCAACTTAATTTTATAAGTTATGCAAGCAGTTTTAAGTCAGTTTAACAATATAAGTTCAACAGAGTTTAGTTTGATTCAGCTTGAGGCAACTGGGATTTTTTTTGACAGTGTAGTCTTTCTCTCTTCTCTGCTGTGATCTTCACTCTTTTTCAGTCTCTTCCACTGTTGTGGGTTTTTAAGCAGTTAATTTGTCGCCAAGAATTTTTATAGCATGCCCTAAATCCTGTTTTGTCCAAGAATAAGGGGTTAGCTTGTACAAAATGCTTCGCCTAATTGTTTTGCAACTTGGTCGGCCCAACAAACAAAATATTCCCAGATTCTGCATAATTTATCCTCTTTTTCACTGCGGGATGCTCAGCGTGCAGACCTAAATATTGTGTTAATATTTCAGTCTCATTTTGGCAACACAGTCATGGACACCACAGAACGGTTCTTACATTTGCATATTAATGAGCTAATGAATAATGAATGAATGTAGTGGTTGATTAGCTGTCAGGTTCATGGATCATTATGATACAAGCTCCATTTAAGTGAGGTTAAAAGCACATTAGGGATCCTTTTGAACCACTTTTAAGTGAACCGCATGTTTTATTTAATTATTTCGGGTGTTGGATTTCGAATGCGTGGTCATTTGTCTTTGTTTTTTTTTTCTTTGAGGTTTGTATATAAATTTAAGTTGTTTTATATTAGCCTATTAAATAACTGTAGAAACCACATGAACCCACATCACAAACTCCATTTACTTTCTCAATATTTCGTTTTTTCTGCCATTTGATGGATTGTCTGATTACATTTTCATACAAAATATTGTGGGGTCCATGAAATTTTAATAGTATGTTGTTGGTGGCTAAAAGTAATAGATGTATTAGGTATACAAGTATGTATTTGGTTTATTATAAGGTAAATGTTGTATGGTCAAGAATATATAACCTAATAGTGTTCTCATAATGTGTCATATTTTACACGTGTATTTCATGGTTTAAGATTCAAACTTTATAATATTTCTATAGAAATTAACTTGACTTTTTAAGTAACTATTTACTTTGTTCAGGCATACAAATAAAAGTATTTTAAATTTCACAATTAAATGTAGATTGTGTATTGCTAATAATAATAATAATAATAATAATAATAATAATATTAATAACAAGTATAATAATAAAAATGTATCATTAGTAATGTTGTTATTATTACTATTATGCATATTATATTATTCTGACGCTAATAAATTCTATAATTACTAATTGTTTATTTTTATTATTATATTTTAACATTGTCATAGCTGTGTTGACATTTTGAGACCATTATTATTTCAATTTTCATGAAAATCAATAGTTTTTCTATAAAATTTTAATTCTAATTCTATTTTTAATTATAAAAAAATTAAGAAAATTAATTATAATTCTATACAATAATGTATTTCATGTACAACAAGCCTGATATGCTCTCACGCTTAGAAAAACCCCTTTAATACAAAATGATGATAATAATAATAATAATAATAATAATAATAATAATAATAATAATAATAATAGATTCATGGCTTATGCACGGTTAACGATGATATCTTTTAGGCATAATTTGGGCCTATCTACAGCAACTTACTGGCAGCAGTTTGCCAGTAACTTACTGTAAATCAATTACAGCAAAAATACTGTATTTACATTGCACAATTTCACTTGCTGTATATGTATTTACAGTATTGTATGTATATCTTTACTGTAAATTATACAGCAATTTTTACAATGCAACTTTAAAATCCAGTAACATATCGCATAACTGCCCTACAGCAAAATACAGCTCATATTACAGTTAAATACTGTGTAATTTACAAAAATCATTTACAGTGTGGGAATCAATATTGAATCTACCACTTTAAAAAAACATAAATTGAAAAATAACTGTTTTTCTCCTGTCCTAGAGATGAGTTTGTGTTTTCTGGATGGCTTTGTGGAATGTAAAGCCATCATCTTGAGCTTGGTGTCATTTTGTAAGGAGCTTAAACCACCCGACTGTAACATCAGACCTCAAACCAGCTCTCAGACCTAAAGCAGATAATCCTGGTCTTGTGTCGAGTTCTCAGTTTTCGTGTTTGTGTCTCGGGTCCGTGTCAGCACCGTGGGATTATGGGATATGAGAGTCTGTGGCGCCCTGTGGAGGTTTGGACAGTGTGTTTGTTATTATTGGTACTTTATAGCACACGTGCCATTAGTTGTTTTGATGCTGCTGCCTACTTATGCAGTCTAAAATTGTTTGCAAAGTTAACATTTCAGGACATTAGGCTTTTTAACGTTTTCTGGTGAGATGCTAGCTTTTATTGGTTTAAAATAAAAATAACCCTAACCTTAAAGAGAAGTATTTGTATGTTATTATGAATTAAACATATAATAATGATGTTTGTTGGGTGGCACGGTGGCTCAGTGGTTAGCACTGTCATCTCACAGCAAGAAGATCACTTGTTCGAATCCCGGCTGGGCTAGTTGGCATTTCTGTGTGGAGTTTGCATGTTCTCCCCATGTTGGCGTGGGTTTCCTCTGGGTGCTCCGGTTTCCCCCACAGTCCAAAGACATGCGCTATAGGTGAATTGAATAAACTAAATTGGCCGTAGTGTATGAGTGCGAGTGTGTATGGGTGTTTCTCAGTACTGGGTTGCAGCTGAAAGAGCATCCGCTGCGTAAAACACATGCTGGAATAGTTAGCAGTTCATTCCCCTGTGGCGACCCCTTATAATCAGGAACTAAACCGAAGGAAAAGGATTGAATGAATCATGTTTATAGCATATTATAATATTGCATAATATTAAAATGTCATTTAAAGAAATGCTTTTATATTCAAACTGTATAAGTATATTTAACTACAAGCTAAAGTATGTTGTTCATCATCATTCTCATATGATTTTGCACTTTATTAGTAATTTCTATCATTGTAATATCTATGAAGTTGCTGCTCACATTTCCTTTGACTTAATCCAATATCTTAGATGAAATATTACATAACTTAAACAAGTGTTTTTATCCAAGTTAGCTATTAATTTAGTATTATTTTTAAAAACACTTTATAGAAATATATAATTTTATTTATATATATATATATATATATATATATATATATATATATATATATATATATATATATATATATATATATATATATATATATATATATATATATATATATATATATATATATATATAATTTTTTTTTTTTTTACATAATTTGTGTATTTAATAAGTTATTTCATTGATTTTATATTTTTATTTGTTGTTTTGTTTTTTAATAATTAAGTTTTGCTAAAATATTGAATACAATATTGTGGCTGATATCAGAAGAAATGTGAAATTGCAGTTAAATAAAAAATGCATTATATAAAAAAATTGCACCTTTAATTATATTCAAGTAATTTTGATTTACTACAAAATATTACATAAATTAAATTACGAAAAAACATACAAATAAATTAGTCTAAAACCTGTAGTTACAAGTTAACGGACTGAAAAGAATACTACATTACAATCTGAAGTTGCTGAGACTTTTATTTTAGAACGTTGATTTTCTTCCAACTGAAATGGAATATTCAGTAGTGGTCGGGGCTTATTTTTTGCATATCATTTCATCATGGCAAACTAACAGTAAAAGGGGTGTGGTTAAGAATATTGACATCTGACATGATCAGATAAGGACTTTCACTCCAAACACGGAAGCAAATGTCAGAATAAGATTGAAGATTACCAAAACAAACCTTTTTTTTCATTGGATTAACCCACACAGTTAATTATCTAGTTAAATAAACATGTTTTGATTTCACACTCACTTTAATGCTACGATAGGGGCAACTTTTAGAGCTTGCTTGATTATTGATTATTGCCAACAAAACTGTAGCTGAATCCACTTGCCCATTGATGGCATTTCCCAAAGTTGCAACATCGCCCCATGTGTCATTTAGTAACAGAAGCTATGGCAATGAAACATGAACGCACATCATGCATTAAAACCAAGTAAATAGAGATAAATCGTCGGATCTATTTCATCTTTCCCACGGTAAAACCACGGTCAACAACAGTTCCTCCTGATTAGTAGAGTCCAAACATATTCAGAGATGGTTCGTTCTGTTAGTTACAGATGATTTAGTGATGATTACAGATGATCCTCGAGCCCCTGTGGGCCAATGTCCCAAACGCAGATTAAAGCTGGTGCTAAAAAGGATTTTCAGAGCCGAATTATTGGAGAGATTGTAATTTGGTTCACATTCGGGGTTAATCTGTGTCTGGTGCTCTCATAAAAATAAAGAATTTGTTGATAAATATTGAGAAATGTTACAGCAGTTTACACTATATGAAAGGTCAAATGGGTTGTTCACCCAAAATTAATAAATGCGTAGTTTTTTCAAATGTTTTTGAGGTTATTTCTTCTATTAAACACAAAATAAAACATATTGAAGAATGCTGGAAACTGGTAGCCATCGTTTTTTTTGTACTATAGATATCAATGACTGCCGTTTTCTGATGTTCTTCCAAATATCTTAGATTTCACCAGAAGAATTAAACGCAAACAGATTTGTAATCATTGAGGGTGAGTAAATGGGTAGTAAATTTCATTTTTGGGTCAATTGTTGCTTTAACCTCCAGAGAAGACTTTTCTTTTGAGTTTCTATATTGATTTGTGACCTTTTTAGAAAGGTCTCTGCGTCCTTTCGTCCTCTTTCTCTTTGCCTTTCTTCAGGTAATTAAAAGCACAGTATATTTTTCAGTGACTGCACGCGTTTGAGGCTCTCTGGCGAAGCTCCAGCTTAGTTAACAGCTGCCGTACGGTTATCGGAGAAAGATTTGAGCTCTGTCAAGGACTGCACATCCAAGCTGAATAATTTAAAGCGCTGCTGCCGAAAACCTGTATAATTAATTCATTGGACCTACTTTGTTATTTTGGCTTCCAAATTGTAAAGTCAAATCACACGGATAGGATGCAGCTGCCAATGAGACTTTGAATGTGTGATTGTGAGGCTTTTTTTTTGGTCGGCAGGATTGTTTTGGACCCTTGGATTGTGATCAGATGACATGCACTGAACTGGAGGAGTTTTTTGGGGGGGAAATGTTTTAGTTCACCTATTTACTGTTGCATGCACACTGAAAAAAATGATTCATTGGATTTACTTATTTGTTTTAAGGTAAGTGGTTGCAAATTATTTATATGGACTGAATTTAAACAGATTAAGTTGAATATTATTAAATTTAATTTGTTTGTTTAAAATCAGCCCATATAAATTGTTTGCAACCACTTAAAAAAATAGTAGATCCAATGAATCGTTTTTTCAGTGCATGCAAGAAAATAATCAACAGATAGGAGTCATTCATTTTGGAATCATTTGGAATTATTCACTTAAAAGAACTGATTCATAGAAGTGGTTCTTTTGGGAGCTGTTAGCGTACATCGGTTGCACTGTATGATTTTGATTCATTAAAGGGAATTGACTCATATGAGTCTTTTATTTGAGAATTGGCTGGATTGTTCTGATTGCACTTTGTTTTTGATTCCACCTAGAAGGATTTAACAAAAGGAGACATTTACACTGCAATACACTTGTTGCTTTGTTAATTTTTGATTCAAAAGAGTCATTTGTTTTGCAATCGCTTTGAATACACTGTTAGGTGATTGATCAGAATCAGTTTGACTGTTCTGACTGCATTTTATGCATGTGATTTACTAAAGAATTGATACTTTTAGGAACTTTTAAAATTCAATGGTCCATCGGTAGGTTTTTGATTCACCAAAAGCAATTGATTCATATATATATATATATATAGAGTATTTTATTTTGGAAATTTGTTGAACTGGCACTTTAATTTTTGATAGCATTAAAAAGAATCCACTCATAGGAGTCATTTGTCCATGAATTGGTTGGATGCCACTTATTTAACTTTTTTTATTTCACCAAAACGTCATTTACATTTACATACATCCGCTTTCACAGATTTCTTTATTTATTCACTTCTAAAATAACTAACTATAGTCATTATTTTTTAGAATCTGTTGTTATATACTAGTCCTGTATTTTCTGATTCATCCAAAAGAACCCAAAGGAGTCATTTGTTTGGCAATTTGTTGAGCTATATAGACATGGGATGATAACCGTTTTCAAGGTATACTGTGGTTTGAAAAAGTTAAGGTTTTGAAACTGTCAAAATTTTCTGCTATACCCTTCCTAAGGTATGAGTAAGATTTTATTTACTTTTTTTGTTTTAGTTTTTAGGACTCCAGCAGAAAAAAATCTCCAAAGATGCTGTTTTAAATTGTAAAGAAAGAAATGTGTTTTTAAAACAAATGAAGACAGCAAAAGTCAATGATTCATTTGAAATATTTAGCCTGACATGTTTACTGTTCTAAAATACTTTAAATGTTTCCCAAATTAAAATATATTGTGTACAAAGGGGAAAAGATTTAGTTTTTTACCCAGACATTTAAAAAGAATCTATTTTAGAGCAGTAATCTCAATACCGTGATACAGTGAAACCGTGATATTTATTTTCAAGGTTATCATACCGTCAGAATCTTATACCGGCCCATGCCTACTATACTGATTGAACTGTGCTTCAGATATCACAAAAAGAGTCGACTCATATGAAGATATTCTTTAATGAAAAGCTTGGTCTTCTCTGATTGGTCTCAAGTCTATTTCAAGTCTCGACTGACCTGTCTTTTTCTGAAATGTGATGTTTGTGTATGGTTGGAGGGGTCCAATTTCGCTGCATGTAACAGTGTTGTTAATAAAGGCATCATCATCATCATTGCATTTTTTTTTTTCACTAAAAGAATCATTTAAAAGAATCACTTCAAAAGAATCATTTGTTTATGAATTCATGAGTGTTTCTGTGTGCTTTGGCCTCTATCATCTTTTAAAATTCTTATCACACACACACAAAACATCTCAACTAGGTCAGAGTCTCTGTGTGAGTATCCCAGATTGGCCTGTGCCCCATAAAATCCATGAAATCCACTCCAGAAATCATCTATTGCTTTGTGGTTTCAGCCAGGTGAGGTAACCTGCTTTAACACACATATCCCATAATCCTCTCTAAATGGACTGGCAATGATGACATCATTATAATAGATATGAGAGCTGGCATAGAGGCTGTTTGTGTGAGCCGATTGCACAAGACGTGTCCTGTTTCTCTCTCTGCAATCTTTTTTTGGTCTTTTTTCCAGTCTGTCACTTCTTCTTTTCTTTTCGCCTGTCTCTCATCGTTTTTTTTGTCTCCATATTCTTCATTTCTTCTCCATTCCTTTCCTTTTCTCGGCTCAGGGAGCATCGACTTCAAAGGCTTTTAGTGTACATGTTCATCAAAGGCAGTCTCCTCAGGTGAGCCTCTCTATCGAGCGCTTAAAGAAGAGAGGCACGTCAGTTTTATTAAACCTTCCCACAGCGATGAACTTCAGAGCCAATCTGGCAACCCTGCCCTTATGAGCTTAAGCGGAGGTCACGCTAGGCTTTGAGCATATGAAAGCGCTTCAGACCCTAAAACACTGCAAACCAGGCTTTTAGATTTGTGCGCACTTTGAATTCAGCCTTTGCACTGTGCCAGTTTGCAGCATGGCCATTTGTAGAAATATACGTTTACAGATTATCTAATGTGTCTAATGTGAGCTGAAGTGCTTCTTCTATGTTAGATTGAGTAAATCAACTGTTTTTATTAATATTTAGAATGTTTTTATGTTATTCTGAAGACTTGGACGACTTAGAAATAAGAAAATTTGGTCAATACTAATAACCAAGGTATCTTTAGCCTTTCTTTGCTATCTCTTTAGTATGAGCTGAAAACTTACCAAATAATATGACTAAAATAAACTCTTAAACTTTTTTATTTCTATTTAAACCACTTGTTTTGTAAACAACGCCACAGCAGTTCTCAGAGAAAGCTGAAATTATTGCTGTACAAATTCTATTGTACACAAATAATCTAAACATTTCAATCTTCGATGATATCTAATAATTGTAATGTAATTATAATTAGGCCTGTCACAATATATCAACCTATTGTGCAATACTTGGAGATGACCTCAATAATTTTTGCTGTTGCAATATATATTTTAGGGCTGCACAATACTGGAAAAATCTGACATTGGGATATTTTGTACTTCTGCAATATTGCAATATACATGCACTTTCACCAGATGACTTGAATGCCTCTATTTTGGAAACAATTTATAAATTTTCTACTGATTAGCATGATTTTGTAGGGAAACAACTCATGCACGAAACGTACTAAACAAATTATGAGTACAGCTACATGCAATAGAGCAAACATAAAAGTGAAATAAGCAGTGCGTTATAATTTTCAGGCTAGTCAAATCATATTCAGGAACAAAAATTGAAAAAAAAATCTCATATAAAATGACCCTGGAAAGACTTTCCTGTTTAAATGGTTCAAAAAAATTCTCTATTAAAGTTACGAATGGTAATGTTTCTGAATGCTTTAATCTCTCTTAGGGTTTAAAAATGTGCAAATTATAAACTTTTGCTCCGTTATGGTTAAACTTTGCAGTAACTCGACAAATCTGATGTGTTTTGAACTGTGTGACTATATAATCCCTATATGATATATATATAATCCTAAACTATACAATCCCAATTTAACAATGCAGATTCCGTGATGTGACACATTGCAATATCGATGCTCAAACGATATATTGTGCAGCCCTAACATATTTACATATTCACAAATAACGTTAAAGCCATTTAACAATGTCGTTTGCGTTCTACCTCACCGGTGTCAACGTTTATAATTGGGCATTTACATAATAGGACATTTAGTAGTATATACAATAGGGCATTTACCTTTTTAACATCTAATTAAAGGATCTTAAAAATGAGAAGTAGTTAAAAATGTGTATGGCTGTTTGCATTGTCATGCTTTTATATAATCATTATATAATCTGAGGCATAAAATGATCTCAAAATGACAATGATATCGCTTAACAGAACAATTTCTGTGACGATACATCACACAACAAAAAATTCTCATAGTGAAGGCCTAATTATAACTGAAACAAATAATTATAACTGAACAAAAATAGATAATAAAAAGTGCATTAATACATATTTGCTTAAGGAAATGGATTGAATGACATTTTTAAGAAACTGTGGGCACAATTTCCGTGTCAGCCTACCGATAACCAGTATAAATGTTTAGCTGTTAACGGATATAAAGATCCTATAATACTTGATATAAAAATGTCTGACCCTTATTGTAAAAATAAACAAATCCGATAACTCATTTTATTATTTTGCTTATAATGATAACATTAAAAAATTGCATTTATCGACTGATACCGATGTGGTGGCATATGTATTGGAGTTAAACTTAAGGTTTTATTATTTTCAGTTAAAAAACCCTGAGCTTTCACTAATCGATTGCTGTTTTTTGTGTGTTTCAGTGCTGGCCAGTTTCCGAGGAACGGTCCAGCATGGCTTGCCTCTGGAGATTGGTGACACGGTGCAGATCCTGGAGAAATGTGAAGGTACATGAGCACTGATTCAATTCAATTCATGTTTATTTCTATAGCACTTTTACAATGTAGATTGTGTCAAAGCCACTTAACAAAGAAGATCTAGTAAATTGAAACAGTTTTCAGTTAGTTCAGTTCAGTTCAGTGTGATTTAATTTTAACTGCTGAAAGTCCTAACACTGAAGAGCAAATCTATCGATGCACAGCTCCACAAGTGCCAAATTTGCCTACTTCAATTTTATAAACCTTCATTTTTATTCATTTATTTATTTTTCAATAATTATTTTTAGGGGTTTTTCACCTTTATTATGATAGGACAGTAGAGATTTCAGAAATTGGTAGCAGAGAGAGGGGAAGGATCGGCAAAGGACTGCTAGGCTATTGGCGCCGACATAAACCTCATATTTGTGTTTACACCAGTTTCAACCGGCTTGCATTGGATTAAATGGACAATGCTGGTCTGTTAGTCTTATAAGCTGGCAAATGTTGCACCGATTTAATCAGCATGAAACTGCCTAAAACACACATTATGTTTGTAATTGGTAGTTTTGACAGGGCATTTAAGATGATCATCTGACTAATCTTAGTTTGTGTATGTGTTTTTTTTTTTTCAGCAGAAATATTTGACATTAAGTAATTTAGTTAAGCTATCATCCCTAAATGTGCCTAAAAAGACAACAGTTGGCCATCAGCATATGTTGTTTTGGATTATGATGTGGTTTTTGTTCCTTCCAGCCATCTTAACTAGCTTAACCAGCAGGACTTCCTTTTTTAAACCAGCTTTATTATGAAGTGCATGCAGATCTACAACCTAATATGGTGAATATTAACCAACAGTTGTTTTGATATTTGACTATTTAATAACAATTACCTGAATCAATTCTACAGGCTACAACTAGTAAACAACTAATGACCAACCACTTTTGGTTTAATGCAGAAATTGTATTTATAACTTCTAATTAAAGGTATCACATAACTGGAAGAGTTGTAAAGTTCGTCTACAAGGTTGAGTTCAGCTATAACCGAAAATCTACATGAACTTGTGTGGAAAGTTATTGTGATCTGCGATGGCCTGTATTTTTGGTTTGATAAACTGCTGACACAGACACCTGTACCACCTCACTCGTTCTTCAAGCGGGAGGATTTGAAACCAGTCTTTTTTTTATGACCCGCACTCGGCTCCTTCATTTCCTGTTTCCACCCTTTGAAGACGCACTTCTTTTGTGCTCTGCTTGCATGCTCTTCCTGTTTTTCTTGAGTGAAGAAAAGGCCATTTTGGAGAACACCTAAATAGGAGAGTGTGAATATTTAGCAGTAAATGTGAAACTTGATTATCATGGCTCCCTGGAGGTGCTGTTTATCAAGTGAAGGGTCATGTTTCTATATTGGACTGCTGTTATTACTCCGTTTACTGTAATGCTGGGTTGACGCTGCCCATGTTTTTCACACATTCAAACTGTGATTCTCGGATGTTTGCCAGAAAGCACAGTTTGTGGGTTGGTTTGCAGTGGGCTGAAGGTTCATCAGTGTTATTTTGAGAGATTTATATATCAGTGAGATATTCAGAAATGCTGTGGTTAGTAATAGTTGTATATTAAACTCCTCTATTATGCATTTATTTGGATGTATTACTTTTTACACTGGATAATAATGCTGGGTTCCACACAATCAGTTTGTTTTGGGACAACATGAAGGATTGAAGTTAACTTATTTGGTTTTAAAGATTTAAGTGGATTGAACTTAAAACAATTAAGTTGTCCCAAAGAGCTCAAGAATTGTGTTGTTTGAGCTCATTTTAAAGAAGCATATGCAAGAAGTACACAACATGGGAACGCGTGCAAAGAAAACAAAACAACAAAAACATGAAAAATCTTTGCGTGTATGTGTGTGTGTGTGTGTGCGTGTAAAGGTAACTAGGTGGAAGGTCAGAGTACATACAAGGGAAAAAAAATCATATATGTTGAAATTGATATCTTTTCAGTTATTTTTTAACTAACAAGCTACAATACAGATTATCGAGCTGAAGCTTGACTACAAAATTAATCGCAAATCAAATACAAATCGCAATATCTCTCAAAAAGATCGCAATTCGATATTTTGCCCAAATCGCACAGCCCTAGCCACAGATGCAGTACAATGTAAAAGTCACAGACAACAAGGCATATCTGATTGAACGCTCATCAAGTCACTCGGGTGGACATAATTATTGGTCAAAACTGAGTCTTACAATTGAGAATTGAGAAGATTGACTTAATTCAGCTGTTCAGATGAGACTGCGTGAGTCCGATGTGAAACTTTAGTGCTCACTGATGGAACATTTACTCGCAGGGAGCCAAGTTTTAGCACATGGACATACATTCTAACATTCACAGAGCCAATTCAGAGAGTAATTAAAGGAATGGTCGAAATGCTAAATTAAAATTTGAATGCAAAACCATATTATCCATATGCATAATGAACCATGAAGGTTGTAGCCAATGTTTCAATAGTATATCAAATATTGCAGCATCCCTATTGTCTACCAAAATAATCAATTCCTAATACAAAACTGCTTGAAGCGAGTCATTTATTCCAGTCTTCCTGCACTTAAATAAGTTTGTAACAAATATAACATTATGATTGTTCTTCATTGGCTACATGCAAAAAAACAACACACCTTTGGATTCTCAAATACTATAGTTTTATCTGACACCTGCAAGAGTTTGTTTGGTGATTTGGTGGTCTGCATGTTGAAAATGAGCTGTTTGTGTGAATCCTTGCACCTTGCACATCCATTTGTCCTTTTTGTTCTCATTTTAGGAGTCTTTCCAACATTACTGAGATAATGTCTCATGAAAAGGGCTCAGTGGAGAAACCTTTTAAAGATGAAAGTCACTGAAATGTCTTGTGTTTTCAGGTTGGTACAGAGGATTCGTCCTTAAGAACCCGAATGCCAAGGTAAGTAAGCGTCTCTTTGTCTTTTATCATTTCTGTCTCTGCCGGATGCTATTTTCAGTCACTGTAATATCATAGCAACAGCAGTCAGATGAAATGTACGGATCTAAGCCAATTTATGTCTGTTTGTTTGTTTATTTTTTTCAACATTCTTGATAAACAGTAGAATTATTCACTCCTTTTTATTTATTTATGCTTTTATGTTTATTATTTCTCCTTCTAGGGCATATTTCCATGCAGCTACATTCACCTGAAGAATGCTCATATCAAGAATAAGGGGTGAGTTGAAGGAAATGATGAGCAATATTAGGTTTTTTTTGTTATTTAATATTAAATTGACCTTCTGTTTAATGTTTCCATGGAGTTTTATAGTTATATACTCTTTAGTAACTACCATATCCAATTCAATTCAAGTTTATGTGTATAATGCTTTTTACAATAATTATTGTTTCAAAGTAACTTTACAAAAGGTGTTATAACTGTAATAATAACAAGCATGCACATTATATACATCTGTTGGCTATTACGTCTGCAATGCATCTACTTTAAAGAGATATTTCATCCCAAAAATAAAGAATTACAATTAAAAATCTCAATTTCAGATGTGGGAGACTTTTTTTAGTAGTGCATTAAAGATTTTTTGCTGAAATTGTGGTGATTTATTAAAATACACTGTAAAAATGCTTAGTTCTACACAATTTTATTATGTTGTCCCGATGCAAACCGATTAAGTTTGCAAGTTATGATGGATTGAACTTAATACAATTAAGTTGTCCCAAAAAAACTGTAAAAATTGTGTTCAAACCATTTAATTAAGTAGTTTAAACAAGCAAATTAGCAGTGCTTTGAGAGTTAAAACTATGTAAACAGACAAAAAAATTACCTATGAAGTCTTCTGAAGGCGAAACAATCAATCTGTGTATGAAACTGAACATTTATTTTCATTGTTATTAACTTTACTCCACAGCTTTTGCCATTAAAGCCATAAATAATATTCATTTTTGTGCACTGAACAATCTTTTAATAAGATCTCAGTGTACTGTCAGGAGCCACAGGGCCTTTTTTTTGCCTTGCCTGTGTATTTATTTATTCATTAAAAACTCTAAGCATCTGTGTCTATTGACTTGCATTTAACGAAGCACAAAAACTAGAATTTAATGTTGTACTGAAGGAATAAACACACCTACGCATTGAACACCTACATCATTTTCAAATATAGACTATGCGTTTCCTATCACATTCCCCATCATTATGGAGATGATATTTTGTTGGCACATGGAGATGATATTATGTTTTGTTGGCCCACTGATATCTGTAAAAACTCCATGCGAACTGAATATAACGATGGGCGAACAGAAGGAAGCCACATCTGCTTTTTTCCTTTGATTAGCAAACAGTAAAGCAAGCACAGAACCAGGCGAGGTGTATCACATATCTTTTTACACTGTGTGTCGCCCACATTCGACTCGCAGGCAGTTCGAGACGGTGGTGCCGAGCGAAGACTCTGTCATTACGGAGATGACGTCCACCTTGAGGGACTGGGGCGCCATGTGGAAGCAGCTCTTTGTGGTAAATACTGTTTGGGCAAAGACGGCAGAAATCCGCCCACAGCCAGACGCTGGTTTTGTGAACCCTGGATGCACAGACGCTGCTGGGCGGAATATATTATTTGTACTTGAGCTGTTGTTGCTTGAGGGGAAACTATTATTGAATTATTTTTACACCTGGTCATTATTTTTCAGTGGTAGTGCAATGAATTTCATTGTGAATGCTATAGCAACTTTAGTAATGCATTGCAATAATACAAACAAATAGGGATGGATACATTTATTACAGTGTTTGTTAATTTTTTTAAATTGAAAATGATAATCAGGTTGTTCGTTGTTAGTACTTGTCCACTCGCAGTTCATTAACCTCCTAGGGCTTGAGTGGTCACATATGTGGACAGCACATTTTGGCTCTCAAGTGGCTATTTAAAAATACTTTGAATGTTTTATATTTTGTTACAGACATACAGTGTCATCCTGCAACTGTTTTGCAGCATATGAAATGTCCCAAACACTATTTTTAACTGTCCAAAATGGGAATTTTTTTTTAATTTTTACTCTCTGATAGTCAAAGCAAGTTAAAAAAAAAACCCATTTCTGTTAAAAATGCATTAAAAAAAGTCAGGAAAAAGTGTTCAATGTAAATTCAGACCACGAGTCCACATATATGGACATCATTTTTCTCTAAAAGTACATCGTATCAAAAGATGATACTTAGGTTTTTATTTTAATAAGGTTCTAATAAGCCCAAATAGCAAAGAGAAATAAAAAATGCATGTAAAAAACAACTTGGGCCTTAAGAGGTTAAATAACTTTTAAAAGTGCTTTAGATTTTAATAATGCATTAGTAAATGCTAAACTAGGATAAATAGATGCTGTACAAGATTGACAGTGCAATATTGGAAAAATCTGACATTGTGATATTTAGTTTTTCTGCGATTATATTGTGATATGAATACGAGTTTCACCAGATGGCTTCAATAGATCTATTTGGGAAGTAGGGTTGTCACGATACTGGAATTCGATACTGAAATTTTAAAAAACATCCATTTCCTGCTAACATTTGAGCGCTGTTGAATGCGTTCTTAGACACACTGATTGTGAAAGCTGATTGTGATTGTGTTCACGTGCTCAACAGAAATGAAGTTTATTTTTGCTTCACTGTTGTTTACTTCTCTAGAAGAACGAAGGGGATTTGTTTAATAGACTGTGGCACGTGATGAATGAGATTTTGGACCTCAGGCGGCAGGTTCTGGTGGGACACTTGACTCATGACCGCATGCGGGACGTCAAACAGCACATCACGGCCCGTCTGGACTGGGGAAACGAGTGAGTATTGATGGGCTGAATCTAGGGCTGCACGATATTGGAAAAATCTAACATTGCATAATTTTTTATTCTGCAATATATATTATAATATGAATACAATTTCACTAGATGTGTTAAATAACTATTTGGAAAGAATTTATTATTTTAGATTGATTAGGATGATTCTGTATGATAATGTATATGCATAAAATATAAGTAACAATCTGCAAGCAAAGATAAATTCAATAAAGAAAAAGATGCAAATTAAATAAACACCGTTTTATTGTTTTCCAAGAAGTCAAACTGTATTCAAGTATACAGTAACTTATTAATTAAATGTAAAATAATGCTGCATAGTCTTTGTTTTATAAACAATTCAATAAAAATAATTGTTATTAATTTGTCAAAGTTACAAATGGTACAATTTCTTATACCTAAATGCTTTTAAAACCTTCACACATTCACAGGCCTCAAACACTTGCGAAATGATAAAAATTAATCCAGACTCTATGTATGTATGTATGTATGTATGTATGTATGTATGTATGTATGTATGTATGCATGTATGTATGTATGTATGTATGTATGTATGTATGTATGTATGTATGTATGTATGTATGCATGCATGCATGTATGTACGTACGTACGTACGTATGTATGTATGCATGTATGCATGTATGTATGTGTATTAAAGGATATATTTTGCAGCCCTAGCTGAATCTCAGTATGTGATATTAACAAGTTCTAATTATATTTTGATACTTGGGAAAATGGAAGTCTGGTTTTAAAAATGTTCCATTATAAAATGTGTTTTTCTGACAGTCAAGCCTTAATTCCCCCGAAGTTGCACTCGCATTTCAGAATAATTCCTCTAATATAAAATTTATAATCCTAATAAAATTATACTTTTTTTGTTGTAAGTGTAATTAAAAAAATGTATATATCATTATGCTGTTTTAAATAAAAGTTTAGTAATTAAAGTAATCAGAGCGGAAGGAAGGAAGGAAGGAAGGAAGGAAGGAAGGAAGGAAGGAAGATAGGAAGGAAGGAAGGAAGGAAGGATAAAACATCCTGACAATCAGGTCATATTTCATGAATATTCGTTAATGTTCTTTTTTTAAGAGGAAGTCAGTTTGTTAATTATGCAGTCGTTTCTTGATTGTTAAATATTATTATGATGTCGGTTATTTTATCACAATTGACATTGACAATGTTTTTATTCAGAATGGATGTTCTATCTTGCATGCAAAATACATATTTAGTACATACGCAGTACATATAAAATTGTAACTTTTTATATGTTCAAATTTGTGAGTTAAAAAATAAAAATAAAATAGTACGCAGTGTTTATACTGCTGATTTTGGCATTAATGTAGCCATTGCTACTTATGAGGCATTAATAAATAATTAAGCTTGACATATAGCTCTAGGCTTCATTTTCATCACGTAGTATGTAATTTCTTAATCCGTTAATTCTATTAGCATAAAAATGGCCCCAGGTATCTGTTTGTGACCTTAATATCTTTCATGAGTTTTTATCCTTTCCATTAATAAAAAGCAAAAATATACTTTGTCTTTACTTGTTTTATAATTCTGTGATGTTAATCTCAAAATCCACTTGACATAACAGTTACTAGACATTTATTTATGGGATTCATTGGAAATGAACGTGCAGATCAAGCAGGTAAGGATGTTAAACCTGCTTTGAATCTGTATGTAAATGACAAATGGAAAGGGATGCATGTAGACACAACGTATATGAAGGGAATCCTTTTGTAAATGAAAGAAATAATTATCATTTTGAAAATAATCTAAAAATCAGTAATCAAATTAAAAGATTGTATATAACTTCTTGTTTGTATTTTTTTTGTACAATGAATGTTTATTAAGAAAACTGTATGATTGCATGTTATATATTGTATATTTAGTATCGGTTTTGTCGTGAATATAGCCGATATGGCATTAAGAGATAAATAAAGACATTTAATTATTTAAATTCTACATTTATTTGTCTTGTGCAGTATATCAAACACAGTCCATTGATGCTATCATGCGTTTCTGTGCTTTCTCAGGCAGCTGGGTTTGGATCTGGTACCCAGGAGAGAGTTCAGCATGGTGGATCCGGATGAAATCAGCATCACCGAACTCTACCGTCTGGTACGTTTTTGCACGAAACATTCCTCCCTCGGTTTATCCTTTCCATTAAACGCGAGAGGCCCGCGATAAAAGCCTCCCGTCAGCTCCAGTAACAGCCCCCTTGGGGAAAATGACAGTAATTCTCAACCTCACCGACAAGATATGCTGCCGAAAATTACAGTGGTCATGGATGTTGAAGTTTGCTTGCTGGCCGGAGGGTTTGTTGACAGCGGGGAGTCTCTCTGCTGTGATATAATTGAGTTATACGGTGCTGAACGTGACCTGAAGTGTCCCATACAGTGTAATGTAATGTAATAACCCTCCGCTGGCAGACGGGACTCTGTTGCTGCAGCCTGTCTGGGGTTTATATTGCGGATACGCACATGCTTTTGCCAACGGTTCAATGCAATTCAATTCACGTTTATTTGTATTGCACTTTTTCATGATGCATATTGTTTTAAATGAGACTTACTGAAACAAAGCATGTTTCTACTTCATAATTAAGAGCTGGTCTCGGAATTTCTGGAGTATTATGGAATTTTGTAAGATCTATTCTATACATTGAATTTAGTTTGTTTTTGTCCAAGTCATGGAATATCAGATACTTTTGTTTGTCTCTTTATATTTTAGTTTCTATTTATCAGAATTTAGTTTATCTCTACTATCACAAATATCATGGGTTTTATCCATTTTCTACATGTTTTGCTATTTTTCAGCACATTTTCATTACTTTTCCTGCTCGTCAGAATAATTGTAATTCATTTTACAAAAGCATCATCAATATTTTTCCTCGACTACAGTGGTACAAATTAAATTTGTCATTAAAATGTCATTAAATAATAATGATGTTTTACAATTCTTTGACAGAGTATTGACACTTTTAATAAGGAATTTTAATGACAAACTCTTTGTTCCACTGGAGAGAGAGATCAGAAACAAAAAAATCATTAATATTAGCCTCATGACAATCATGTTTATGACAGATTTATGACAAGTTATGTTGTCTTGGTAATGTGAAGTGTTGATGTTTTATTTGTATTTGTATTGATTTATTGCGTTTTACATATATGAATATATCCTGCAGTTGGAAGGGGATCAGCCGCATAAAACCAAAGTAAACCAAATGCCTGAGTAATTGGTGGTTCATTCCGCTGTGGCATCTCCTGATTAATCAGGGACTAAGCTGAAGGATATAATATGAATATATCTGAGCTTTAGAGTGAAGTGTAAACATGCTCCTGCTTTATTTGTTGGTTATTACTAGGCCCACACATTGAGCCTATTTACTTGTGTAATTGTGTGTACATTGATATTTATTACATTTTTTAAATTAATTTCAGTAATCTTAATTATATACTAATATGAAAATGTTCATATGATTTATTTACAATACAGTTTGTAAAGTAATATTCTCTGTCTTTTAGTAGATATATGAGAGACTTGCTTTGTTTACCAAAGAAGTGGATCTAATCGGATTTGCATTGTAAACATTAAATAAGTTAAAAAGGTGTTATTATTATTTTTTAATAAGGCTCAAACCAGCAACCTTCTTGCTGTGAGGTGACAGCGCTACCTACTGCACCACCGTGTCATCTTATTATTATTTTTTATTTCATTTATTAAGTTTTTAGTCACAATAATCCCAAAATAATTCTGCATAAATTCACAGATTTTTTGCTAAATTCTGCAGAAATAGCAAAAATTGTCTGCTGATTCTGTCTGGCCCTAGTTATTGGTATCCTCTGTATTGCTTGTCCTTAGTTTTGCGACCTTAAACAGTCTGATTTATTAGTGTAACAAAAGATTAGTTAAGTACACAGGAGCTAAGCCATTTAAAGTTATATAGGGAAGTAGCTTATTTTATCATCAGCATAACAACTTAACCCTGTATTGGGTGAAGAACCGTATATGGTGACTTCACTGACTGATTACAAATATTTATAAATAAGTCATAAATGCAAATATAAGTGATAAAATTTGTCTTGTAGTAACTCCAAGTAACACGTCAGGGCTTTTTCAATGAGTGCCCTATAAAGGGTTAACTACGTATCCAGTGTAGAGAAGATAAGAAAGTTGAAGCTGGAAAAGGAGGTTTTGGCTGACTGTTATTGATCTATTTGGGTTGTTTTGTGCTAGTTTGGCTGTGATTGAGTTGCAGTGTTTGCTGTGTGTTTACGGAGCTCATTAAATGTGACCGATTCACTGTGATAAATCGTGTGGAAGTGAATCAGGCCCCACAGTCTCACCACACACACACACACACACACCTTAATTAGTGCTGAGGAATTGCTTGTCACCACAATTTTGTGTGAAAGAAACTGGGAGATCTGGAGTTGGAAAACAGTCCATCATTAGGAAGGCACGATATATTGGACTATACACACTGGCAACTGACAATATTATGGTTAGTTGATATTTTGGGGAGCATATATCAAGGCTATATACTATATGTTTTGTCCATTTGAAACTCCAAACACTTGAAACATTTTGGATTTTACATAAACACCTTTTTGGTGGCCATTTTTACTTTTTTATTTACTTTTTATATTTCAAATAGTTTCATAAAACATTAAACTAAAATAAATAGTAGGTTAATAAAGGTTTTATTTGATTAAGTTGGTAATTTATAAATGCTGTATTTGTGTAATTTTTGTATTTATATGTGTTATTATTATTATTATTATTATTATTATTATTATTATTATTATTATTATTATTATTATTAAAATGGTCAAATGAGAACTTATGAAGGGGAATAAATACTTTTAAATTATTTTATTTTCATTACACAATCAAGGTACATGTACAAGGTAAATGCATTTTATTAATTTATATATTAAAACATTATTTGTGTTTTGATCATGTAATACACGCACACACGCACACACACACATACACACACATTTTTTTGCATTGCCCAACGTTTTTCTCTTTCCGTTTTCGTTTCTGTGTTTGGTAGTTCATGGTAATTATTGCCCCATATTTTCTTGATCTGAGCACAGGTCGTCTTTGTTTACAGTTATTTATGTGAAAGTAAAGGGTTTAAGATGTCTAGAACCTTTCATGATCTGATCTGGCCTGCCAAACGCAGAATAAAGTCTTTAGTGAATTCCAGCGCTTATCTTTTTAGCCTATTCATTCCCATTTAAACCTCTGCTATTTCAGCCTCAGCTAATATTATTTCTCAAAAGCACCCAGGAACAATTTCTTTTGTCAATGTACTTTCTAGAATGAAGCAATATTTAAGTTTTAACACAAATTGTTCTACTATCAGTTAGAATTGAATTTGTGGATGCAAATGAAAGGTTTAATCGTATATACCACTATTTTATTGCTAAAGGCGTTATTTATTCGTTCATTTTCCTTCGGCTTTGTGCCTTTATTCATCAGGGGTCACCACAGCAGAATGAACTGCCAACTTATCCAGCATAAGTTTTACACAACGGATGCCCTTCCAGCTGCAAACCAGTACTGGGACTCATAAATACACACTCAATCACACATACACCACGACTAATTAGGTTTATTCAATTCACCTATAGCGCATGTCTTTGGATTGCGTGGTAAACCGGAGCATGCAAACTCAATGCCAACTGATCCAGCCGGGACTCGAACAAGCAAACCTCCTTTGCTGTCAGGCAAAGGCATTATTTTAAAGTTAATTCATTCATGTTTATTAAGGTTAAAGTAAAATATCGTAAATATATATAAAAATATTTGATATAAAAATGAATGTGACCTGTAAGAAATAACATTTTATTTCAATAAAAGTTATTTTTCTATTTAATTTAAAGAAAAAAATAATAATGCTAACAATGCAAAAGAGGAAAAATGATCAAAACATTGTGTAAACGTTTTGATTTTAGGTAAAGTTCTGATAATTCTTTTCATTTTTCTCATATATTGATATAAAACTCAATATATTTTCTGAAAACAGAAAATATAAAGGATAAAAAAACAGCTCAAATGATTAATAAAACAAGTAAAGTCACTGTCAAGTCTTTTATTTTTTTTTATAAAGCACTTTTTAAAAACAACAAATGCTTACCAAAGTGCTTTACACACACACTCCATCTAAAACAAAGGACAAATACAACAGACATAAGACTCTCACGTGGTATTAAAAGCCAAAGAGTAAAAATAGGTTTTAAGACTCGATTTAAAAACAGAAAGGGTTGTGGACAACAATAAATATCCTGATAAAACAGGTCTGAAACCAAATTTGTGGATGAAGTTGAAGTACTTAAACTCATGCATTATTACTTTAGCTCATGCGTTTCAAAACGAAAGCTCTTCTTATAGATTTCCCTTGTTCCTCCTTATCGTTATCACAAGAAAGTGTGGGTAAAATTATAGTCTGCCTAAATAGCACACTATCTTGACACTGTTTTCAAAATGAGCACCCTAGTCATAATAGCTGGCTGTTTATTTCAGTAATCGCTTGCAGAAGTCAGCTCTAATTGACTGAGAAACACTGAGAAAAGGCTACATGCCGTCAGTTTAATTGAAATGTTATGCATTATAATATGGTTTTTAAATGAAAGTGTTCAGTAGGGTCTTTCTCTGTCCTCATACGTGCACACACATACACACTGTCACATATGCTGTGCCCCCGTTGGCCTTTTCATATTTCACATCTCGCCTGTTCACACCTCGCTGTCCTCAAACACAGACACATGCGCTTCAATAGATCCAATAGGCGCTCTCTGGAGAGAAGTGTGTTTGTTGCACAACAGCAGAGCCGATGTGCACTTCAGATGAGCATGTGTGCAGTGATATATATGATTGCGTGTGCGCGCATTTTGTCTGTGTGTGTGTGTGTGTGAGTTTGACATTGCTCTGTTGGTCCATTGCAAAGAAAAGAGCATATTAACTGAAACAAATTCGATTTGGCCGGCTGTAAAGAAGTCGTGCTGTGAACACAGAGCTGCTGGAATTCAGGAGAAAAGCCAATGCATTTCTGATGCCGTCACCAGTGGAGATCAAAATTGGAGAAAAACCTGCAGTTTTCTACATTTTAAGGTCAATGCCTAGTGCTGTTTAACCCTTGTGTGCTGTTGGGGTTGTTTTTTTATCTGCTCTGGGGTGATTTCGAGTCTTAATTTGACTCCAATTTTCTCTGTGTTTCAGCAAATAGAATGATTTTTAGCAACAAATCTTATTTTGACAAATATTTTAAGCAAATTTTTAAAAACTCAATACACTCTGGGCAAATTTACTACCCTTTCATTATGTTCATGGCTGTTTTGGCCCCATTGACTTCCATTATAATGACATTTTTTGATTGCAAAGCCATGGCGCCATATAATCGTGCATTCTTAATTGTTGCTGGTTTTCCCTGTTGGGAAGAGGCTAAATTTGTCATTTTTACTGTTGATCATCAGTTGCAATGCAAAAACAGCTTTGTTTCTGGCTTTTATATGGCGTTATATGAAGTATAGGGTGTGTGAGAGAGACTTTTAAACACTTACCTTGATATGTCTGCGAAAATTAAAATAAGCAAGTCAGAATATGGTAAGCATAGTAAGTCGTCACCTTGGAATTATAAGTTTCTATCTGCATTCTGAATGATTTTGAGACATTGAGCTTCAAAGTTTTTGCATTCCATAGGAAACAGTATGTGTGTAACATTTGTTTATTAAATAAAAAGTCTTAAAATTTAAACAACTTATAAAAAAAACATCCCATAATGTAAATAAGTTGTGATTTTAATAAGAATATGTCAATAACTCAATTTTGACAAAAATGTCAGATCTTATAATTCTAAGGTGACGAAGTGTATTTATGCACGCACACTATAGACCATTTTGAGAAATGTAAACAAAAACAATGGTCCCAACATATCTCATGTTTTACATTTTTAATGTCTATTCACCTTATCCTCCGCGTACGAGCGGGCGCAGCCATTTGAATCTTTTTGGCTGGAGACTTCCGGTCTAGTTCATCTCCATTCATTTTTAGACATTAAAAACAGCTCGTTCTGCTGCTTCATGTTGCAAACTGATCTTTTCTTATTATATTATTCTATTTTGTCTGTATAGTCATGGACACACTTTGTTAGTAGAGCAAGTAGTTTGACCGTTTTCTGACGTTCATTATTCCTAGTCATTTCTCCCATAGGGAGCTGAATCGGAAGTTCTAAAACAATCGCTAAAACGAGTGCACTTCCGCATTAAAGAATAAGGTCAATAGCAGGGATGTCAAACTCAATTCCTGGAGAGCCGCAGCCCTGCACAGTTTAGTTCCAACCCTAATTAAACACAGCTGTTCAAACTAATCAAGTCTGTCAGTCTTGTTTGAAACGTACAGGTAAGTGTGTTGAAGCAGGGCTGGAACTAAGCTGTGCAGGGCTGCGGCCCTTCCAGGAATTGAGTTTGACATTACTGGTCTACAGCTTCCGAGATTCCAAAGAGAGCCACATATTGATAATGTTATGATAGCTGTTTTAACATTAAGTTATGATTGAATTGACACTTGTTACATTTATGAAATAGTTTGATAATAAGCAGGAAATGTTCATGAGCCATTGACATGACCACACTGAAATGGTCTATAGTTTGCTGTTTTACACCATATATTTCTATCCATATGTTTCTATCCATGTGTTTTATTTTTACTCTCTATAAAAACCAGAAACCTTTTTTGCACAGACCTATCTAAAGATTTAATGCTTTCAACTGATGATCAACAGAAAATTGATGCATTTTACCTCTTCCCAACAGGGTAAACCACCAACAATCAAGAAGGCATGAATGTTAAGTTATTAAGATGTTAAATATTTTTAAAAGATCTTCACATGAGACCTAATCGTTTGCCTCCGACTTTAGATTTACATGCATTATGAATCCTTTTTATTCTGTAATATCTAATAATCAGCGTGCATTTGATTGGACAGATGGAGCATCGGCACCGGAAGAAGGAAACTCCGGCTCCGGTCAGCACACATCACCTGTTTGTGCATCTCAAGAGTCTGATGAGCTCAAACCTGGGCGAAGAACTGGAGGTTTTCTTCTTCATCTACGACAGTCGAGAGAACCGACAGCTTAGGTGAGTGTTTAAACATGTAAATGAAGTCAATATTATTCGCCCTCTTATATATATATATATATATATATATATATATATATATATATATATATATATATATATATATATATATATATATATATATATATATATATATATATTCTTTTTCAAATATTTTCCAAATGATTTTTTTCACAGTATTTCCCATAATATATATATTTTTTTATTTAGGCTAGAATAAAAGCAGTTTTTAATCTATTTAATACCATTTAAAGGTCAAAATTATTAGCCCCTTAAGCATTTTTTTTCCCAATTGTCTCCAGAACAGACCATCATCACACAATCACTTGCCTAATTAACCTAACTTACCTACTTAATCTAGTTAAGCCTTTAAATGCCACTTTAGGCTGAATAGTAGTATCTTAATATCTAGTCAAATATTATTTACTGTCATCATGGATCAAGATAAAATAAATCAGTTCATTAGAAATGAGTTATTAAAACGATTATGTTTAGAAATGTGTTGAAAAAACCTTCTCCCCGATAAACAGAAAAATATACTGGGGGTCTAATAGTTCAGGGGGGCTAATAATTCTGACTTCAACTGTACAACTCAGTCCAAACTATCCAATTCGTTTTTTATTACCCACAAGAGATGTAATGTAATGTAATGAACATATAGGCTGATGCTTGGTGAAAATTCCTCTTGATTTAATTTCTCTACTGAACTAAACAAACCACTAAAGCACTTGCTTGATGTAAATCTGTGGCATTGTTTTGATGATGTCCTACTGCAGATCATTCATTGATTGAGTGAATACATGATATACTAGATTTTCGTTCACTCTAATTTGGTGTTTAACTAGCAATAAAGGAGGATCTGCTGTTTCAACTGAGCTGTCTCTACAGTGATATGCCACACCAGTGGAAAAACCCCATTTATTGTTTGAATTTCCTGATCAAATGGACATGATTTGAAAGATGTGACTTTTTTTAAAATAATGAAAGTGCAAGCCTTTGATTTATAAATGGATATTGAATATTGTGTGGTGTGCTGGTCGAGTTTCCTGCATGCGTGAACTAAACGTGCATCAACCAAAAGATTGGTTTTATCATTTATAAAGTTTTCTTGCAACCATTCAAAAATGTATAAGATTAATTTTATACGTTTTTTTTAGAAGTGCTTTTTCATTCTCTTTTACAAAGACTGCATTGCACAAACATGAATTATCTAAACATGTATAAATCAGTATGTGTTTTGTGAGAAAAGGGACTTGAAGTGACAGAAGTTGCTCGTTCAAAGCTGATTTTTCAACATCATTACTCCATATTACTGCATCTTTTTTTCAAGATTATTTCTGGAGCGGTGTTATTTACTAAAAAAAAAGTCCGCTCTTTGTATCCGGCGCCAGGATGTGCTCTTCAATCATAACCTCATTACATGTGCAGCTTCCTCCTGTGTTTGTTCCTGACCAGTGCAGACAGATGAAAAACAAATAAACTGTTTTCATCAACCAAACACACACCTGCACTAGAGGCTGAGAGAGAGAGAGAGAGAGAGAAAAAGAGAGAGAGAGAAAAAGAGAGAGAGAAAAAGAGAGAGA
>NC_079438.1:52891495-52966495 GCF_903798145.1 Danio aesculapii
TTGAGTCTGATCTGTCTTCATAGTTTTGTTTGAAATTTATAAACATATATTAGTGTTGTCACGATACTGGAATTTGGTACCAATCGATACTAAAGTTTTAAAAACTTCCATTTCCTGCCAACATTTGAGCACTACTGAGCACATTCATAAATAGATCTGATTGGCCATTGTGTTCATGTGCTCAACAGAAATGACTTTGATTGGCCGTGAAGGTCATCAGCTCACCAAACTCACCACTGTTTACTGAGTGTAACCACAGATACTGGGACACTGGAGCATTTCAAAGTCATGTTGATCTGCTGGTTTGTCTATAAGACGATGTACGAGCGATGACATATGAGCTGATGAATCGCAGCTTTAAAACACTCCAGTGTCCCTGTTTTTTCTGACCTGGTTTGTTATCCTAAACTTTTTTTTCTTTTCTTTTACAAAGTTTTATTATGTTTTATTTCAAACTAATTTTTTTAACATAGTTTCCCCCTTTTTTTTCTCCAGCATGTTTTGTTTGTTGTTGTTTTGTTAGTTTGTTAGTTTTGCTGTCACTCATTTAGTTGTTTTAAGCACTTTTTTTATTCACATTTATTTTTGATATTGTTTTTTTTTTTTTTCTTTGTTCCGACATTTTTTTTTAACAATGTTTGTTTAGCTTTAACATTATTTTTGTCTATTTGTTTTTTCAGACAAGTTTGTTTTAAGAGGAATGCATCCGCAAACCACTCTTCAGAAAGCAATTGCATCTGTGTGTCAAAGGCCAAAAACAGGCTTTGTGCTTCTGTCTGTGGTGATGGGACACTGAAATCACAACAAAACACAGTTAATTACATGGTGTTTGTGTGAAGGGCCGATTTAATACAAGTCAATGCATGAACGTGTGTGTGTTTTCCTGAGGGCATTGGATTTTGAAGTTTTGTTTCATTTGCTGTTGCCAGCTTTTGTTCCTGTTGGGATGCACAGGGCTGCTTGTATTTTGTCATGAAGCTGTGAAAGTCATGAAAGTGGATTATGTTTTCGGTGGGCGACGCCAGTTGTTCTGAGAGCTTAATGTTTTGTATTTACAATAATTTTATTTGCTGAATGCTTTTAATACATAATATTTAAATTAATTCAGCGCAGGTGAATTGCTGAGATGTCCTGCTCAAGGGCATAATGCACATAACCTCATGAATTACAAATGTTTTTGAAAAAAAAATGAAGTATTGGTGACACTATAGTAATGCTACTATGTGTTGGCATCTGATAGAAATACTATAGCAGTTGGTTCCTTACCTTTTTATCACTGCGGACCGGTCAACTATTTACAATTTTACTGCAGCCCGGGGGGGAGGGGGGTTGTTGGCGACCATCAACCGTTTTCTGAGGGGATGACAAGCTGACAAAACATTGCTGCAGCTCTGATACAAGTTTTATTTATAGAGAAAATTTAATTAAAAAGCACTGCAGAAAATTAATCTACCGAAATGTGTGTATTCCATACAAAATATGAAGCTGATCAGTCAGTTTTTGTCATGTGACTTGTGGTGCGCTCGCTGCCTTCTAAAGATGGATGTGCCTTCATTGGAAATAACAAACTTGTACGTGGAAAAGACGCAATATGTGAACAGCCGTCGTCATTTGCGATGTCCAGCAGTTGATCTTCTTGCACAGACCTGCTGGATTCACCTGATTTGTTGACAAATGGGTTGCAGATCCATTCCTTGGCAGTTCGTGAGTCCTTCACTGGGCCTTATCCGCTTTGCAAATAAACTTTCCAAAGACATCTGCTTCTTACTCATTTTGCTAGCTTTTTGGGTAAATTTTGGTGCTCAAGCGACTGAGATGTAACTGAGAGAATACGGTCATTTTTCAAAATAAAAAAATATTTAAAATAAAAGATCGCTCCGACTCAGATAATAAATAAAATGAATATAATTAATGATTTCTTGTGCGCACCGGTACCAATGATCCAATGAGATGGGGTGGATGGGGGGTTTCTTCAGAAAACGAAGATAAGAGATTAGTTTTAGACAGGCTACTTATAGTGAGTTTGGATTAATCTAATTGGCTTACTAATGACTATAGATGAGAGACCAGCTGCAATCAATCATATCACGTGCTCCTCTCGAAATTAGTTTGTGAAACTTCACTTATATACAAATCATATACTTTTAATATTGTACTTGTCAAATAAACATCATATTTCTTAAGGTCTAGGTTTTTTTTTTGGTTCAACGTGTTTGGTTTACTTTTGCTTCAAGCTTAAAATATTCTTACACATTTTGTTTTTCATAACATTTCCCCCCCCCCATTTTGATCATTTTGTTTTGCAATAAGGATGTTTTGTTTTGCTTCACCTTAGTGTTTTTTTTGTTTATTCATATTTTGAAAGTTTTATTTTATTCTAACATGTTTCATATTGTTTTAATAATGTTTTGAACGTTTTTTTAACATTGTTAAAACATGTTTTGTTCTGATCTGTTCAGTTGTTTTAAACTAGTTTTAATATAAAATAATTACATGTTGCCCTTGTTCCTGCGGCAATAACACTTTATAACCTTACATTTTAGCAAGTTTTAAATTCTTTTAATGTATGGGTCCTTTCCTTATTGCTGTTTTTTTGTGTAGTATTATTTATGAACTTCTAAAGAAGCATGCTGGATTGTGTTTTTTAATATTGTAAGTGATTTGTCTCTTTATGTATTTGTTGTATCATGATGCAACTGCCCTAATTTAATCGCTCCTAGTGGGATTAATACATTTGTTAAACTTAAACTTCTGCATTACTATTTCATTAGGTAAATTACTGCACCTTTACATTCACCTTTTCCTGCTCACAGGCTTTAAAATGCACTTTCTTGAGATCTCTATGTTTTTAAACTGCATTTGCACAGAATGAGCTCAGTGTTTGAGCTAAACGCACATCTCTCTCTTTCTCTCTCTCCCTCTCTTTGTTTTGCAGTGAAAGGTTCTTTGTTAAACTCAATAAAAACGGTCTGCCCAAGTTTCCAGAGAAGACCGAAAGACAATGCACACTTTTTGTGGTGAGTGTTGAGCTGAAATCACTCCCAGTGTAATCATGCATGGTAATTGGTGTTGATGAAATTATTGCTGGTGTTTTATTCAGGATCTGGGAAGTGGCGACTTGAGAAAAGACGTGTATATCATCGTCCACATCATTAGGATTGGTAAAAAGTTGATTTGGTTTCCACTAAACAATTGATGTTGTAGAAACCTGCAGGTGTGTGTTTTAGTACTGATTGTTTTGTGTGTGTTTGTTGTGTGTTTTAGGCAGGATGGGTGCAGGAGAGAAGAAAAATTTGTGTAATGTTCAATACAGGCGTCCATTTGGCTGTGCTGTGGTCAGTATTGCTGATCTTCTCACTGCTGACTCTAAAGATGACCACCTGCTGAAGGTCTATGCGTAAGTGTCAGTATCCAGTATAGTAGTACACTATATCCAATACATCCAGACTATGAAATCAGACCGGTCTGCTCCTGATTAATCAGATTGCTTGAAGTTTTCTGGTCAACTTCATTTTTATTTCCTCCGTCAATGGATTTATGCAATGATAAAGGCATTAAAAAATAATAGAATATGCCAAAGATATGTTTAGATGAGTCTATTTATACATATTTATTTGTATCTCGATGGATAGATGTAGATATGGATGTACATGTAGATATAGATGGATGTAGATATGAATGAATGAAGATGATGTAGATATAAATGGATATATAAGGATGGATGATATAGGTGTAGATGGATGGATATTGATGTTGCTGTAAATTGATGTAGATATAAATGAATATATGGATGGATATAGTTATAGATTAATGGATCTAGATGATGTAGATATAAATAGGTAGATGTAGATTTAGACATAGATGGATGTACGTGTAGATATAGATGGATGTAGATATAAATGTATAAAAAAGGATGGATGATCTAGGTATAGATGGATGGATATTGATGTAGCTATAAATTGATGTAGATATAGATGGATGTTGATATGGATGGATGTAAATATAGATGGATATTTATGGATGGATATAGATATAGATTAATGGATATAGATTATGTAGATATAAATAGGTAGATGTAGATATAGACAGATGGATGTACATGTAGATATAGATGGATGTTGATATGGATGGATGTAAATATAGATGAATATATATATATAAATAGATATAGATTAATGGATATACATGGATGTAGATATAAATAGGTAGATGTAGATATAGACATAGATGGATGTACATGTAGATGTGGACAGATGTAGATGTAAATGGATAAATAAGGATGGATGATATAGGTATAGATGGATGGATATTGATGTAGATATAAATTGATATAGATGGATGTTGATAGGGATGATGTAAATATAGATGGATATATATATATATATATATATATATATATATATATATATATATATATATATATATATATATATATATGGATGTAGATATAAATGGATAAATAATGATGGATAATATGGGTATAGATGGATGGATATTAATGTAGCTATAAATTGATGATGATATGGATGGATGTAAATATAGATGGCTATATATGGATTGATATAGATATAGATGGATGTAGATATAAATGGGTAGATATAGACATAGATGGGTGTAGATATAGACATGAATATGGATGTAGAAGTTTATGGGTGTAGATATAGATGTAGATATAGATGAATATATATGTAAGGATGGATGATATAGAAATAGCTAGAAACTAATGTAGAAATTGATGAATGTTGATATAGATGGTTAGATGTAGATATAGATGGATGGATATACATATAGATAGATGTTGATATACAGTAGATGGATGGATGTGTATATATAAACGGATGGATATAAATACAGATGAAAATACGTATTGAGGAATAAATGTAGATGTCGATGGATGGATAGATAATTATATGTATTACCATTATATTTATGAAAATAATTTTAGATCATGACTTGGCGTAAAATAAGCAAACACTCAAGTAATTAAATAGAAATACAAATATATACATGCTTGAAGTCAAAACAGTTTGTATTTGTTGTTTTTTTATATCCAGAAGATTGTTTCTTTACGTATGTAAAAATATATACATTTAGTACCATATGATTATTATTTTTATTTATTTAAAACTATTATTACATGGCTTACGTCAATAGTAATCAATCGTTATGTGCATGTTTGAAGTCAAAATTGTTGTTTTGTTTTGTCGTAAATGTCACTGGCTAATCATTAAAGCGAAACCGATCTAATTTTTCCACTCCACATTCAGATTTAAGTCATTGTCTGTGTTCGTACATAACAAAGTATGGTGGTTTTAATCTAAAGAGCTGCCGTCTGAAGCACAACTGTAAATCTGAGCAGTCAGTAACAGTGTGTCCTACTTTGCGCCGGCGGGCAGACAGATGTGTTCAGCTCTAGATGTTTGTGCTTCACACTCGCATTATCATCTGGCTCGCGTCCCGTCCTCTTAATATGATTGCTTCTTTTCTGTGTCTCTGAGACTCAATCTAGTACTTTTGCTCTCATTTCTGTTGTTTATTATATATTTTTTTTATTTACAGTTGCAACACAGAAAGCGACTGGAGTCAAATTCACGACAACATTATTAAGAAGGTCAATTCCAGATACAACCTTTCAGGATCCAACACAGGTAATACAACCTTGAGATTCAGTCACTTATGTCAAATTGGTTGTGCGACACATAAAGCAATGCAAGTTGATTTATTTCGCACATTTCATGCACAATGCTCATTCAAAGTGCTTTACATAAACTAGAACAAAAGAAACATTAAATACAAAGAATTAAAAGTGATTAAAATCAGATTCAAATGTGCTAAATCAGGTAAAAACTTACGAACCCAAACACTTATTTAATTGCTACTGATTTCACATGCAAAAAGATCTGCCAAATTATCAAAGGGGTCATTTACATGTCAAGCTATAGTTAAAAAATGAAACTAAAATGTGTAGTTGACATTTATATGCTTTTATTTATTTAATGATTTTACTTCAATCTTAGGTAAATAAAAAAGGTAGTTTACAAGTGAAAAAGTCTTAGTTTTGTTATTATTTTTTTCTTCATTTTGTGTTTAAATTCAGTTTTGTTTTGTGATTTATTCTATTTTCAAATGTTATTTTGTTTTAATGTTTGTATGTTTTAATAATCTTTAGTTTTTTTATATATTAATTTCAGGTTTTGTGTTTATAGAATTATAAAATGGGTCATTTACATATACAAATATGGTTAAAAGAATTAAGAGACCTCTTAAAAATGACCAGTTTCTTTGAAATTATTTAATTTATTAGGTATGTGTTTGTCAAATGTTCATATTAGTTTTATTCAGTAAAGTTTTGCTAACATTTTATGCAAATTTCAAACAAAAGTTGTCATTTTAAGATTTACCCTGAAGAAAATGGAAAATTGCAAATGTTTTGTGTGTGTGTGTGTGTGTGTGTGTGTGTGGGTGTGTGGCTGTGGGTGTGAAATTCAGGGTCCACAAAAGTATTGCTTTCTTTTACCTTCTTATACTCTTCTAAGATGTTTTAATCACTTGGATTATCACTTGATTTTATTTATTGAATAAAAAACATTTTTTTTCTTAATTTTATGTTTTAATTAAAGTATGTTTTGTTATTTATGTTATTTTGATATGTTATTCTGTTAAACTTTTTATATTTTTAATAATCTTTTGTTTTTTATATATTAAATTCAGTTTTATGTGTTTATAAAAACATAAAATGGGTCATTTACATATGCAAATATGGTTAAAAGAATTAAGAGACCTCTTAAAAATGTTTCTTTGAAATTATTAATTTTATTAGGTATGTGTTTACATGCATGTGTTTTACAATTTAAAGTTATGTGTTTGAGTAAAACCATTTTATTTTCGTTCAACAAACTGCCATACTACTGATGACGTTTCTTCCAAATTTTACATTAAAATGTGATGGCATAAGATAGCAATACTATCATAAAACAGCTTTTGCTGCTTATTCAAACTGCTTATTTGAGTTGAAACAATACAATTCTTGTTTTTTTGGGGGGGAAAACGTAATTATTTTATGTTCAATCCACTTCAGTTTATATTTAAAAAATGTACTTGAGTGATTTGTATTGTGACAGCATGATCCAGCATGATAATGACCCAGCATTTTTACAGTGTAGGTAAAAAAAAAATGTATTGCACACATATTTTCTTAAAGATACAGAATCAAAACAGGACTTTATTCTAAAGGTCAGGCTTGAAAATGGCTTTGAAAACTCTATTAAGAATCAAGTGTTTGATTCATGAAAGTTTCTTAAACATTATAAGTGGACTTGAGGGAAAAATCAAACCTTCAAAAGTGTTTTTCCACTTAAATTAAACACCCATTCCATCAATAAAGCTTGTGTGTACGTGGTTTGCCAGCGGATCTGGCTGTGGTATAAAGATGCTCGGCTTTTCCCGCAAACCTCATTTGCATGATGACTCCAAGTTAATAATTTCAGATGTGAAGACGCATGAAAAGACCCTCAGGGTGGCTTATCCAAACAGCTACACATGCTAATAAATTTATTCCGGCTGTGGAAGGATAAAGGGATATAAACATAAAGAACCAGAAGAATCCAGATGGTAGATTTGCAACTTTTTCTTTTGCAATTTCTGCAATTTTTTTCTGTGAAGAGCTCGTAATCACATGCAGGATCTCTACACATCCCAAAAGGCAGGGAATAAATGAATTATGATGACCGTCACAGTCGTTTATTTGCTCAGACAATGAACAGTGATGCTCATAAAAGCATCTTGCTAAATGTAAGATTTTAATCAGAGTGATCTAATTTCTGCTAATATATGAAATTATTCAGTGCGGTTTGTTAAACTCTTGCTCATGTGGTGTGAGGCAAGATAACATCTTTGCTATGATGCTTATTAATAAGCAATGCAGTTCCTATTAAATAGAATCTTCACCACATCAGTTATGCTGAACAGGACAAAAGAAACGGGATCTTATTAAACATCAGGGTGATTATGATAATGGACTGAAAGTTAATGGAGCAGTAATTAAATCTTAATTTAATTGAACTTAAGTTTAAAATAATATTTTTTACATGCTGTTTGATCATTTATATTAAAAAAAGCTTTCATTTTAGTTTTAACCTCAACACTCAGAAATGCATATTTTTAATTTATTTAATTAAATTTTAATTTTTGTATATTTTTATTTTATTTATTTTTAATTTTATTTTAATTTGTTGTTTATTTAAATTTATTTTTTATTTTATTATTTGATTTTTTAGTAATTGTATTTTATTATTATATTTTTAAATTAATTTGAATTTATTTTATTTTATTTGAATTTATTATTATTTTTAATTATTTAAATTTTATTTTAATTTGTTGTTTATTTAAATTAATTTTTTATTTTATTATTTGATTTTTTTAGTAATTTTATTTTATTATTATATTTATTATATATTTATTATATATATTTATTATTTTATTTTATTTTATTTTATTTTATTTTATTTTATTTTATTTGTGAGAGTGAACTGGAGCTCCATTTAAATATAGTGACTTAAAATCCTACACATTATGCATTGAAATGCAAGTCATGCATGGAAAGTTGCATTAATCATTGTCTTCTAATTGCTGTGAGTTGCTTACATTCTACTGGTGTAACATTTCTATTTGGGTTTTGTTTGGCTCAGTTCCCATGTTCACGCTCTGAATCTGTCCGGGTGATTAATGGAGACTATGTAGGAGCTCAGTAATTGAATAATTCTCCAGTAGAATTTCTCTAACATGATGCCATCAAACAGCCGTTATACAACATGAAGCCCCTGCTATTGAGATTGTGCCAGTTTATGATCAACCTCAGAGCTTCATTAAGAGCTCTATGTTTACTAAATCATTGTACTGTCATTTACTGATGGCATTTCAGGTTCATTTTCACCTCGAGTCTTCCAGTTTTCCAAATCTCAGACCAATGAAGGAACGATCGGTTTAAAGGTTTAAAGTTGATTCCCTAAAATTATGATGCGTGTATTAACCTTTTTTTGAAAATCATCCATTCATCCATCTGTCCATCGTTCGTTTGTTCATTCATTCCTTCATCCATCATTCACTTGTTCATTTCATTCATCTATCCATCATTCACTTGTTCATTCATTCTATCGTTCACTTGTTTGTTCATTCATCCAACCATCTATAAATCGTTCACTCTTATACTTTTCATATATTTTCACTTTTATTTGTTCATTCATTTCATTCATCCATCCATACATCTATCCATCCATCCATCTATCCATCCATCATTCACTTGTTCGTTCATTCATTCATTCATTAATTCATTCATTCATTCATTGTTTTTGTTGTTGTTTCATCCATCCATCCGTCCTTCCATCCATCATCCGTATGTTTGTTCATTCACTCATCCATTCATTGTTCACTTAGTTCTTTCATACATCCATCATTTGCGTTTTTTCATCCATCCAACTGTTCTTCATTTGTTCATTCATTTCATCCATCCATGCATTTTGTGCATTCCTTTAATTCATCCATTCATCTCTCCTTCATTCATTCATTCAATCATTAATTCATTCATTCGTCATTCATCCATCCATCCATATATTGTTTACTTTGTTCGATTATTCATCCATTCATCCATCCATCCACCCATCCATATATCGTTTACTTTGTTTGATTATTCATCCACCCATCCATATATCGTTTACTTTGTTCGATTATTCATCCATCCATCCATATATCGTTTACTTTGTTCGATTATTCATCCATCCATCCATATATCGTTTACTTTGTTCGATTATTCATCCATCCATCCATATATCGTTTACTTTGTTCGATTATCCATCCATCCATTCATATATCGTTTACTTTGTTCGATTATTCATCCAACCGGCCATATATTGTTTATTTTGTTCGTTCTATCATTTGCTTGTTCATTCATCCATCCATTCATCATTCAATTTTTCATTCATCCATCTGTCGTCCACTTGTATATTCATTCATTCAATTATCCATTAATCTGTCTTTCATTCAATCATTTTTCACATTCATTCGTCAATCTTCCGTTCGCTTGTTCATTCATTCATCCATATATCGTTTACTTTGTTCGATCATTCATCCATCCATCCATATATTGTATACTTTGTTTATTCAATCATCCATCTATCATTTGCTTGTTTATTCATTCATTCATTCATTCATTTACCCATTCATTGTTTGCTTGTTCATTCATTCACCGGCCATATATCGTTTATTTTGTTCGTTCTATCATTTGCTTGTTCATTCATCCATCCATTCATCATTCAATTGTTCATTCATCCATCTGTCGTCCATTTGTATATTCATTCATTCAATTATCCATTAATCTGTCTTTCATTCAATCATTTTTCACATTCATTCGTCAATCTTCCATTCGCTTGTTCATTCATTCATCCATATATCTTTTACATTGTTCGATCATTCATCCATCCATCCATCCATCCATATATTGTATACTTTGTTTATTCAATCATCCATCTATCATTTGCTTGTTCATTCATTCGTTCATTCATCCATTCATTCATTCATTCATTCATTCATTCATTCATTCATTCATTCATTCATTCATTCATTCATTTATCCATTCATTGTTTGCTTGTTCATTCATTTTATCCATCCTTCCATCCATCTGCCATTCACTTGTTCATTCATTTCATCTATCCAGCTATCATTCACTTGTTCATTTATCCATCATTTTATTTACTTCTTTGTTCAATCATTCATTATTTCATTCATTCATCCATCCTTCCATTTATCTATGGTTCGCTCGTTTGTTCATTTATGCGCCCATCCATCATTCGCTTGTTCGTTCATCCATCCGTCCGTTGTTTATTTGTTTGCTTGTTCATCCATCCATCTTTCACTTGTTCATTCTTTCCATCCATCTATCGTTTTTTTTGTTTGTTCATTTCGTCCATCCATTCTTCATTCATTCCTTCCGTCCTCCATTAATTTCACCCACCCACAGAAACACTGCCAGATTTTATCTGGTTAACATCTGCACTAAATAAAACACAGCAGATTGACATTTACCATCACATCCTCTCGAAATAAGAGAGTGTAATGTGGGAGGATTGTTTTATTCAGAGCTGCCTAATGAATATTCATCTTCTCTCCAGTGAATACCTGTGAATATTCATCATATGCAGGTGCACAGTTTTCTCACTGTCTGTCTATTGCTTTGAACGTCCATTTATTAACAATCAATTAGGATTCAAGAAAAGTGTGAATAATCACCCTCAATTAGCTCATATTATGCTCTCCTTGTTTAAAAATTTATATGAATTTAATGTGTGTGTTCAATTCAGGTCTGGCGGTGGCTCTCCAGCTGCTACACGGTGACATTGAACAGCTGCGGAGAGAATATATGGTGCTTTTCACCAGAGGAGTGTCCATCACCAAAAAACTGGGCTTCTCGGATGTCATCATGCCAGGTGAGCTGGATTTTTGCTTAAAGATCTACAGTTTTGAGACCATTTTATACGCTCACTAAGGTAACTATTTAAGTGTGACATCATGTGATGCCAAAAATGAACAACAAAGAGTACTAATATACACTCACAGTGTACTGTAATACTATTGAAAGCAATATTGTAGTGTTTATATTCATGCCTGATCTCAAATGGCCAGACAGTGATTCGTCTTTTATAAATGGTTAAACTATTTTTTTCTCCTTTTTCCATTTCATTTTTCTTTAACGTCTTTTAATAATTTAGCTCAATTTTATTATAATGTATAGTTAATACACCTGACGAATGTACATGTCTGAATATTCTAAGGTAATTTAAGATTGCATACCGAAGACCAAATGTAACCTGAAATTCAATTTGATTGTACTCAAATGAACGTTTACAATAAACATATAAAAGATGCATGTCCTGCACAGTGGCCAGATAGATCTTGAGCCATTCTTTTTGCAGAATAGTGGCCAGGTCACCACGTGATGCTGATAAAGGAAAATGTTTCCTCACTTGCTCCTCCAAAACACCCCAAAGTGGCTCAATAATATTTACATCTGGTGACTGTGCAGGCCATGGGAGATGTTCAACTTCACTTTCATGTTCATCAAACTGCAGTCACCAGTCTGTATTTATTTAATTTGCATCTAAATTATTAATCCATCCTAAAGTTTTCAGTGTTTTGACGGATATTTAGTGTATTCTAAACTACAGTAATCTCTGAATAGCTGTTTCAGAAGTTACTGTAGGTCAAATTATAAACACTATGCGCATAATTTTATGTTGATACAAAAACCTTTTATACAAGAAAAGTGTCTTGTGAACTTGCGGTGTGTATCAATGGTCTAGATCTGCTGATTTCAGACTATTTATAGAATTTTTTTTTTTTTCTCCGCATAGACTGATTGGTGCGGTTTCTTTTTTAAAGCATTCACAATGGTATGAACCATTATAGGGGTGGTCAAATGTAGGTAGGTTAGGGTAATTAGGCAAGTTATTGTATAACAATGGTTTGTTCTGTAGACTATCGGAAAATATCTAGCTTGAAGAGGCTAATAATTTTGTCCCTAAAATGGTTTTTAAAAAATTAAAAACTGCTTTTATTCTAGCTGAAATAAAACAAATAAGACTTTCTTCAGAAGAAAAAATATTATCAGACATACTGTGAAAATTTCCTTGCTCTGTTAAACATAATTTAGGAAATATTTAAAAAAGAAAAAAGAATTCAGGGGACGGCTAATAATTCTGACTTCAACTGTAAATATTATATATTGGAGCCTGTGCGTGTTTTGTGTGTGTGTTTTGTGCGTATGTGCGTCCGTGTGTGTGTGTGCGCGCGTGCGTCTGAGTGTATTTTCACCCTCCGTCTTTCCATGACTGACCCAGATGTTTTGGTTGCACAAGCAGCCTGTCTGCTGCCTCTTGGATGAATGTGCCGTCACTGGCAGTAACTGTGCCTTATGGCGGCCAGGTTTATTATTAGTCTTATGCTGTAGGCTGATCTCGATCTCTCTTGCTCTCTCGCTGTCGCTCTAGCTCAAGTTTAAGTTGCTTTATTGGCATGACATTCAATACAGTATTGCCAAAGCACTTCAAATATGTAATATATTAACATCATCAAATAATAATGAAAATAAAAATAATAATACAGTAAATAAGAAATAAATGTAAAAAAAAACAGATAATACATTTGATAAATATAACAATAAGAATAATAATAATAAAAAGTCTAGATTATTTAAATAAGATACATCTCTTTCTCTGTGTGTGTGTGGATGTGGTGTGTGTGCCTCTTCAGGAAACGCACTTTGTTTGTTATACGTATATATCTGATTGTTGCCACAGCAACTGTCATATGGCCATTAGTTGGCCACTGCTGTTTTGAAGTGTGTCTTGAAATAGGACCACACAGACAAACACGTGCTCACACCCAACTTAAAAGTTTCTGTTTTTTTCTTTAGGCTTACATCTATTAGAGAGCAAACATTGATCATGTTTATGTGCACTGATATGCTGATACCTCTGCTTATTGTAATCTTGCAATGGGAAAAAAAGTTTGATTTGTATCCTTTATTTATTTATTTATTTATTTATTTATTTATTTTTGCTTAGATCCACAGTAAGGACACTTTAATAAAAAGGGCAAAAATCTAGCTTTGATAATTTCAATATACTTATGGATGGTTCACTTTTTTTTTTTCTTTGCATACTATTTACTCTCAAGTGATTCCAAACCTTTATGCATTATGGTCATTTATTGTCAATGGCTATAATTTTACAACATGTAAATCCAAACTCATCATTTTGGACCAAACTCTTTAGTTATTTGAGCGTCAAAGTAGACATTTATTCATGGGCAGCCAGTGTAAACCTGCCATTATGCAAATGTGTTGCAAACTTGTGCAGAAAGGAAGACACTTTCGAATTGTATTTTTTAATTCCAAACATGAACAGTCTGCTTATACCAGATGCTGAAATGGTTACTCTAGGTCAGGCATGTCTAAGCTCGGTCCTGGAGGGCCGGTGTCCTGCAAAGTTTAGTTCCAACCCCAATCAGACACACCTGGGCTAGCTAATCAAGCACTTATTAGGCTTTCTAGAAACATCCGTGCAGGTGTGTTGAGGCAAGTTGGAGCTAAAATCTGCAGGACATCGGCCCTCCAGGACCGAGTTTGGACACCCCTGCTCTAGGTTGACTCACTTGTATTTATTGAATAATGAGGTAGGCATGGGCCAGTATAAGATTCTGACGGTATGATAACCTTGGACAAAAATATCAGGCTAATACAGTATTGTGATTACTGCTCTAAAATATAAAAATTCTTTTTAAATGTCTTTGGTAAAAAAACAAAAACTTTTTCCTCTTTGAACACAATATATTTAGTTTTTTGAAAGATTTCTAATATTTTGGAGCAGTAAACATGTCAAGTTGAATAATTCAAATGAATCACTGACTTCAGCTGTCTTCATTTGTTTCAAAAACACAGATTTATTTACAATTTAAAACGGAATCTTTGGATATTTTTTCATCTGAAGATAATGTTGTCTAAAAAAAATCAATCAATAAATATAAAAAAATGTAAATAAAAAAATCTTACGTTTACCTTAGCAACGATATTACAGGAAATTTTGGCGGGTTTAAAACCTTGACTTTTCCAAACGGCGGTATACCTTAAAAACGGTTATCGTCCCATGCCTATAATGACGCACCACCAACATTTAATTACTGCCAAGCTGCTCTCACCATCAAACAGATTTTATTAGAATGTGAAAATATAAGAACCATTAGACATTTTTTTTATTATGAAAACACTTTGATGGATGGCTCATTGGTTAGCATTGTCGCCTCACAGCAAGAAGGTCACTGGATCGAGTCCCGGCTGGGCCAGTTGCCATTTCTGTGTGGAGTTTGCATGTTCTCCCCATGTTGGCGTGAGTTTCCTCTAGGTGCTCCAGTTTCCCCCACAGTCCAAAGACATGCACCATTAGTGAATTGGGTAAACAAAATTGGCCATAGTGTATGAATGCGAGAGTGCATGGGTGTTTTCCATGGGTGTTGCGGCTGGAAGAACATCTGCTGCATAAAACATATGCTGGAATAGTTGGCGGTTTATTTCGCTTGATAAATAAGGGACAAAGCCGAAGGAAAATAAATGATTTAAAAATAATTTTTAACTTTTAATGTACTTTTTTTGTGAATTTTATTACTTATTTCTGTTTATGTATTTGTGTACCATCTCTTATTAAAGTATGATGTTTTTCTTATCATGTAATGTTTTTATGTGTATCGATCTTGGCTTGAGATACCCATAACTTGCTGATGTGGCAATTAATAAACAAACAAACTGCAGAGATGAGACTGAAATTACTGACAACTTGTTTCACGCAGTCCCGAATCTGAACTTTTAGTTTTAAATGGCCATTCTATTGATCTGCATTTTAATCTTTGAAACTCTGCAGACGTCCCATTTCACACTTCATCAAAGGTGATGGCAAAAAGCTCTTGAAATAGGCATTACATAAATACACAGGAACCCACACTTCCTCCGCTCTGCACACAAATCTATTTGTCCCCTTTGTTGCTTTTAAAAATGTGACCCAGAGTGCACTTACAGACCACCCTTCATGGGACAAATGTCTTCTGTAGTCCATATCCACAAATTAAACCAAATGATTATCAATGAGAAATGCTGTTGTGCTTAATTTAGTATTAGATTTCTGCTAGTGGGAAATGTGCATTTGTATCATCTGTGGTGTGGGTGTTGATGTATGTCTTGTGCATTTCCTGTCTGATTAAAAAGGTGATGTTCGTTTTGGCGCTCCTTTTTTAGTTGGTCTTAATGTGAGTTGCAGGACGCACCTGCTGGCGACATTTGAGAGGGATGAACTCTTCATATTAGTGTGTTTGTGCTCTCCTGTCATAATGATACTAACATTTAAAGCATTACAGTAATAAACCTTCAGCAAATTATACACCAAAAGCATGTGGCTTGAGAGATTTCATTACTGCAACACTTGGAAAGATTGAATCTCATTGGTCTGTGGGATTTTCAGCTGAGCAAACATTGTGAAAATCAATGAACATGGTGAAAAGTCATTCGATTTTCCATTGTCCATGTTAAGGCGTCCACTGGGATTCATTGTTTCATTTTAACATAGAAAATCCATGCTGGAAATGCACTCTTAGGGCAAATGTTGTACGAACTGGATGGCAAACATTTGAAGGTTCGATCCATGTTTAGATGTGATGAAGATCTTCGCTGCTTGAAGGTCCCATAAAATTAAAGTGTGATAGATGTTAGTATCAGTATTGTTGGTTTTTAGGATATCTATAAGCTAGTGCGCACCAAAACAGAGACCAAGATATGAAACTGATTTAAACATGTAAAGTTTGTAGTTTTTCATTGCCGCCTAACTGGATCAAAAGTTTTATTCACGTCATCTCATACCATAAGTTTCTCATTAAATGTGACCAATCAAAACCTATCTGACATGCCCCACCCCCTTTAAAACGCCTCTCATTTGATAGGCTTGATCTCAACTACTCTCACTGGAAGAGCAGTGATAATACAAAACTATTGGCTGTTTAAAAAAAGGGGGGGAGCTACACCATGTCCCACCCTCTCATCATATTTCGGGTGAGATTATGTCAAATATTGAATAAAAGTGCACATTTCAAAGCTCTTCACGAGACCTTTAACATCTAATTTTTACTCTGAAAATGTTTTTTGAACTTCTTTATTTTTTCAAATTAAGCTGGCACGTTGGTTTTATATATATATATCATTTTGTTTTGTGTAAATTACACACATGCAAACTTTGTTTAGTATGATTTCCCCCTTCTTTTAAAAAAGTAATATTGCAAAATATTAACATTAAATAATATTTTTTATATGTATACATATATAAATATATATGTATGCATGTATGTTTTTAATAATATTTTTGTAGATGATTTTATATGTAATCGTTTCATGTAATAATAGTTTTTTTATAATATTAAAGACATAATTGACACTTTTATTTTACATATTATTTTTTATTTATGACTAGGTTTACAACTGCCACCTACACAGAGATAGTCCTAAAGGTTGTAGCGATATAAAACCTCTTTTCCTCACATATGTTGTTCTCTTGAAGGTGAGATGCGAAATGATCTCTACATGACGCTGGAGAAAGGCGAGTTCGAGAAGGGAGGGAAGAGTGTGGCAAGAAACGTAGAGATCACCATCTACGCATTGGATGCAGATGGACAGATTCTCAAGGTTTGTATCCACTTCCCTTCAATTTCTATGACCACACGTAAACTGCGGCGGAGTATACACGTTCGATTGACGCAGAAGTATAAATCAGACTTTAGACTCCACGGAAAACCATGCTCTGTCGTATGATCGTAATTTATTATATTTTATGCAGACGCACTTCATAAAAAAAGATTTGATCACTCAAGTTGATCTCAGTTGTTAAAATCTTTTCAAATAGAGCTGTTCAATTATATTCATGTCACAATATATATCGAAGCAAAACAAAATATCGCAATGTCCGATTGGTCTAATATCGTGCAGCCCTAATACAAACAAACTGATACTACGTCAGAACTAATAATAATAATAATACATTTTATTTATAATGCGCTTTTCTCAGTTCCAAAGTGCTAACAGAGATACAAGGCAAACAAAGCAGAACAATAAAACAGTCAAAAAATAAAAAGACCACAATAAAATATGAACTATTCAATACAATTGGATGATAAAATTAACAAAAATAATCAATCTAAGTTAAAAGCAACGGTAAAAAGGTGAGTCTTAAGAAGTTTCTTAAAACATTCCAGAGAAACAGCATTCCTGATGCTGGTGAGTAGGCCATTCTATAACTTAGGCGCACTGTACGAAAAAGCATGACCACCCATAGTCCTCAGTTTACAGCGTGGCTGATACAGCAAGATTGCAGATGAAGAACGAACGGTGGCCAGAGTTACCAGGTCACAAATGTAGTCAGGTTCTAGCCCATGCACTGCTTTGTATGTTAAAATCAGAGTCTTAAAATCAATACGTGATTTAACAGGAAGCCAGTGAAGTTGCTGAAGTACAGGAGTGATATGGTAGCGCGAGGAAGTATGTGTTAATACGAACTACAAATATGAATGAGAACTAGATACGAAAGTAATATAAAATGACATTAAAGATGTTGTATTAAGTGTTGTGTATATCATCAAGCTTAAAGAGATCCTTCTGTTAAAAACCTTCAGAAAGCACATGTTAACAAAAATGTGAATTATATACTGTTGAACCGGACATTTATTGCACAGTGCAGGAGAAAACAGTCATTTTGAGGAAATAGCCTTTATGAGCATGTAGTGCAAGTGAAATCTGCTGACACAAATTGATAAAGTGTGACAAAATAAAAAAAATTAAGTGTATTTTGAATTTTTTTTTATATTAGACAAAAAATATATATAATAAAAGTGCATAAAAAACTGTCTTTATGCATATAAAGTAGTATTTTATTCTTCTGATGTTCAGACTTCCTGTCTGAACACACTTAATCCTTTGATTGAAGCTTATTGAACATACCAGCTGGACTGTCAACGCAAATTTCTGTTCTTGTCCAAAACAGGTGATATAAACTGACATTAAAGATAATTCAAGTCTATCATATACTCTTTGTTTTGTCCTTCACTTTGACGGCTGCCAAACAGTCAAGGAGATAGAGCGGAAAGAGGTTTGTGGTTTACCGTATCCTTTAACACAGTGTTGTTTCTCTTTTCTTTGTGTCTGCAGGGCTTTGTGGCCGTGGGTTCGGGTGAGCCGGGTGGAGATGAATATCACACCTTCGTGCTTTACCACAACAACAGCCCGCGATGGGCGGAGCAAATAAAACTGCCGATCCCTGTCGACATGTTTCGAGGTTCTCACGTCCGCTTTGAATTTCGCCATTGTTCCAGTGAGTCCCACAAAACAGACATGTTATAATATTCACACACTCTACAGGGGGTTGAATGCTCGATTCCTATTGGCTCATGAACATTCTAAGGTGTGCAGTTTTTTTCACATACAGCTAAAGTAGTTCCAGATAGATCCTGAGCCTATTAAGCAGGTTGAACACCAGACGGTCTTTAAATAATAAATGCTTGTAAATATATGTACAGATAACTGTGATATAAATATATGTAAAGATATAAATAATATCTATATGTTGCTAGCAAGGTGAACAGATGTAAACAATTGTGCCGGTGTGGGTGGCCTCATAGAAATCAACATGTACAATTCTAGAAGACATGTCCTGTCATGTCGCGACGCATCCATTGTGCGACCCACTTTTCAGTTCCATATCAGTACACAAAGGATGTCATTTTATTTCAGAGCATATAAAACATAAAATACATTATTTGAACAGTATATTTAGGTGTGATAACCAGTGTGGTAACCTGGTTAAAGCATATTATAAGCAGAATAACTCACTTCAGTCTGTTTATTATTAGTTCATTATTCTTAGAAAACAATGTATCACCACCTCAGGAGTGCGTTATTCTCTGTTAATTTAATAGGCCATAGTCGGTTTTTCTTTAAGATTGTATTATACAACAAGAATGTGTTTTTCCTTTCCAATGTGCTGCTTTTCTATAGTTTTTTTAGTGTAAACCCACTCTTGATGCACATGTGTGACTGTTACGGATATTTTTCATGTTTTTTGATGCGCCGTGTCATTTTTTTTAGACGTCATGTAAAGTTGAGAGATCGTCAACTTTCACATGCAGCGCATCACAGCACTGTCAGGTACAAAAGCAGTCGACCAAACGGAAGAACTGGCAGGCGGGCAACCGTTGTGAGCTTCTGTTTATAGTAGAAAGTTGGCATGACAACTGTTTTATCACGGTGGAGGAGGCGCTCATTAGCTACGTTTCCATCTACCTGTTTTTATGCGCATAATGCATATGCACATAAAAAATCGGTTTATGTAAATGCCAAGATGCGCATCGATTTTGAAAATGGGCATTAAAAACTGAGGAGGATAAACTTTTTATTCGATAAGAAAAGATGCGCATAAACTACAATGGCAACACTTTTACCGAACAAATTCCAGCATGCTCATTAAAACAAGTCATGTGATTTTTGTTATAAGAGATCATGTGATGATAAAAATGTGTGTGAGTGGACAAACCGGCAGGCTGAGCACATTGAAAAACATCTGAAATGTTGCTTTGGACATTCTAAAACACAAGTATTAGTGTTATTATATTATTAATTACCTCCAGTGTAGTCAAGAGCATCTGTGCTCCGCGTCTGACGCCTTCAAACGCCACCACGTCTTCATTGCGTGTCGGCATTGTCTTCTGAGGCGCAAGTCATTTATTAAATAAAGAAAAATTTCACGCAGCTTCTCCTATCGCAGCAAGTTCCCTTTTTACTTTTGATATTTGGCGCCAGTTAATCAGGAGGTGATGATTTTGTTCTCTTTGACTTGTTGGATGGAAACGCTGCTTTATTCGTACACCTTTTAAGCGATGTTTCAGTTATGTGCATAAATTTAATTTAGTTTTTTTGGATGGAAACATAGCTAGTGTGGCTTTGTCCAGATATCCAGAGTATGATTTTTCTTCAGATGCTGATCATAACACAACTTATCACAACGTTGTTTTCCTATTTCTGAAGGGTTCATTGTTGTTGTTATTACATAGTATCACATAATTGGGACATTTTGCTATGCTGCACTTTTTTTAAAACCCATTCCTGAGTGCAGTGTCTCACATTTTTAGACGTTCGGGTGTGGTTTATTAATAGTTCAATAAACTGATGTCAATTATTACAAAAATACTACATATAGCACATTGTTTAGACATTGTATTTCAAGACGTTTGTCAGGTTTATGCCTGTTATTCAAAATTCACAGCCTACAACATAAAGTGCAAGAATTTCTCTCAAGTTCATTGATTTATTAGAAAATAATGGTCACCTGAGGTGTAACGGCCACTCCGCTTTGCATCATCACCTCGGGTGTACATTATCATTTAATAATTCAACACCCCATCATCAGTTATTCCTTACATAAAACACGACCAAAGCAAGAACATATTTTCCACATTTTGGTAGACGCAGAGCTTGAGGGAGGAAGTTAAATGGTCTGAATTTCAAACGAATGCTGAAAGTGCTGGAGAAATAGCAGTGAGTCAGAGCATCCCTAATGACTCCTTTATATGGACAAGTGTAATTAAAGATCACCAAGGGGTGTTTTTGTTAAAAATGGGCCAATGTTTTGATGAAAGGCATCCGAGTTGAGTGTATGTTGGTGTGTGCTTGAGTCAGAGCTGTGTTCTGATGTTGTGTAGGCTAAAACCTCCCAGATCATCTTGCTTTAAAGCCACAGTGGTTTATGCTGGTTCTGCTTTTGGGTTAAGAGTCAAAAACGAGATTTATTTTGCATAATGATGTCTGTAGCTCTTGAACCCTGTGGTCTATGCTCACAAGTCTGGTTTTGTTTGAAACTAGGCATTTGCTAGTTTGTTAACCAAGGGTCAAAATAACTCAAAGTAGTTTAGGAATAGAGTAAAGCATGATAAAATATTGGTGAAAGTGATTTGCCGTTTATTTTAATGAAATTCATTTGAGGAAAAATGGAGGAGACTGTTAGGATAAAGACACGGTAACACTCAAAAGATAAAGCTGTTTTGACCATGTTTTGCTTCAAAATTGAGAATGATACTCCCCAAAAAGTCGCTCCTGTAAGCTTTTATTTTATAAAGATTGTATGTGTCTATGCATTTCAATATTACGTTCAAGATTTTAATATGCAGTCTTTGTGTTCCCCAGCAAAAGACAAGGGGGAAAAGAAGCTGTTTGGATTCTCATTCGTCCCTCTAATGCAGGAAGACGGACGGACTTTGCCTGACGGGACACACGAACTCATCGTTCATAAGGTACGCCTGTTAAAACATCTCATTGGCTTTCCTGCAACAAGCACAGTTTAAGAGCCGCAGTACAGTATGTCTACTGTTGGGTAAACTACTTCAAAAACGTAATTAATTACTAATAACTAATTACAACTTAATTAATTGCATTTAAATGAATTTTCTAAATAATTTGTCTAAAAAGTAACTTAGTTACTTAAGCAATCAATATTAAAAAATCCAAAGTACTCCAAATCTCAATGTATAGATGATAGAAAAACTTGCTTCTTTACAGTTTTTCCCAATTGTTTACATACATTTTCTGAACGTCAGAACTCTACACACAAATCAAAAAACACGCACACATTGGGCAAAACCCTTCAATTCTCCCGCAAAATGAAACTTTACGTTCAAAACAGTGTGATTTCTTTGGTATTTTTGTTTTCAAATCACACACACAAACCATCACATCAATAGACATTCATAAGAACCAGTTGATCACTGATGGGCTTAATGTAAAACACAATGACCACTTCTTCTCCGTTCATCACAATGACTTACTGTAAGCCTTTTTTTATTCAGTGTTGCACTTACTACAGACAGTACACAGGCCTACAGAAGTGCATTGTAAAATATTTCAGAATATTGTTTTCATATAAAACACACATACATGGTGCCAAATATGCTTTACTGTATTTTTCCCACAAAAACGGTGTATACAGTTGCACATAACGTGGCCTACATCAGGGGCGTAGCAACAGGGTGGGACGGTAGGGATCCGTCCCCCTCACTTTTAGAGACAGACCATTTGGAAACAGGTGATTAATAATTATATGAACATATGATCTCATATAGCCGTCCCCTCACTTTTAAAATGTCCGCTACGCCCCTGGTCTACATATACCAACAACAGAAGAATTTACAGAATACAGTTATAGTAAAAAACAAAAACAGCTATACTGCATTCTCTTTTCTGTTTTGGTCTGGCCAAGCACAGGGGGAAATGTCTTCTTGCATGGCGAATCCAGCCATGAAAAGCATCAACTGCTATAGCTTGGAGAAGGGGTATACCTGTGTGTGTGGATTTCGGTCATACACTTTGCATCCCCAGGCAGAAAAAAAAAATTCCTCAATAAGTTTGAGGAATGGAGAATATGGAGGGAGATAAACAATTAAAAAAAACGTGGATAGGCAGTGAACCAGTTATGAACCAGATCAGCTCTGATTTCTAAATTGCTATTATGTGTGACCAGTGTTTACCTATGTTATGAGTTAGTATGCAAAGTAGGGCAACTCACTTTACAATTTTTAATGGCAGTGGGTTTCTTGTGAAAACAAGAGATTTTCTGCATGAAAATTGTGCCAAATGCAGAGAATTATGTGTAGTGTTTTGAAAAAAGTGTGTTTTAAACCTGCAATTTGAGTGTAAAGCAGGAACTGTGCTTGTAGTTTAGCAGAATTGGTTCAGGGGGTTAGTGCATTAGTCACATGTTGTAGTCATTGTGTCTGAAGTACAAGTAATTGTGTGTAAACAACTAAGAAAAACTGTAAATACGAGTCTACCAGCACGATATATCACCAATAATTTCATTTTTTTTTCCTTAATCAAATGCAGTTGTCTTGATTAATGATATGAATGTTCTTTAGTTGAAAAATATAATTATCAAGCAAACAATACAGTATATTACTTTTTATACAGAACTGTTGAATGTATGTCCAATATTTAAGCAAAGTACTTTATAAGTAACTGTAACTAAATGTCCTAAAAGTGAAAAGTAATCCTCTACACCTTTTCAGTGGAAAAGTAATCTAATTACAGTAACTAGTTACACCCAACATGTAATGTGAGTATGTGACGCGCATTTCGTTCTACATACTCCTTTTGGGCCTTGTGAAGTGCCCTGAATGCAAAACATGGCCTCTTATTAAAAAGTGTAGAAGTTAAATAAGCGTGTCGGGAGTACACGTCCCCGAGGCACACCCAATTTAAGAGCACAGCTCGGGTAATTGCAGACTGTGGAAGTGTTTGTGGATTTAACTGGCTTAAAAGAGGTCACAAACACGCAAGCGGAGAGCTGCTGTTATTGGTGTCGTGTTGTGCTGTCAGCCTTCATACTCCATTTGTAGTTGGTACAAACATGGGTTCATTAAAGACGCCTATGCTGAAGGATTTAAAGACGTGCATCACAACTATGATTAAGCTTAGAAATGCATTTATTTATCAAAATAGCACTGAAACATCACTTTAAAAAAGTTTAGTGCTATTTGGTCATTTGTTTTGCGTAAACCTACATAAATGTGTAACGAAGTTGTTGGTTTTATTTATGGTATTTAATTCAATTTCGTTTTTATTTTATTTTACATTTATTTTTTATTATTTTACATTTTTTAAGTTTTGGTTAAATTTAATATTTTATGTTTTTTTATTTTTTTTATTCTTGGATTTTTTTTATAGTTTATTTTATAGTTTATTTAATACATTATTTTATAATTAATTTAATTCTATATTTAATAGTATTTTTTATTTAATTTTATTTAGTATTTTTGTATTTTTTATATTTTATTTATTTATTTATTTATTTATTTATGTTTGGTTCAAGTTGACATCTGAAAATGTTAAGAAATTGGGTTTTCTGTTCTGTTCTGTTCTGTTCAGACATCAATGGAAAGTGGTAGTTTTGGTAGCTTGCAATACATAAAGTAAAACAGTGCACATATTTTCAGTGTTACCTGACAAGGATAGAGAATAGAGAGTGAGAGAGGATTTAAACTACAGCTAATGGCTACATAATTATAAAACGAAATGAATTTTAAAGCAAAACTGAAACTAACTGTGTGCGTGCGTGCGTGCATGTGAAATATCATACAGATGCTCACTGTTTTTTTTGGTTTGTTTGACCCCCTCCCCCCCTAAAAAACTGTATGTGACATGATTTATGCATAAAGAGTGGTTCACTACATCATTATTACAAATGTCTAATGTGCACTCACAAATTATACAAGGAAGAAGATATGGCAGAGCAGTAAAATGAACCTTAGAAGTAAAAGAAGCTCATAAAAGGCATGGTTAAAGTGTGAAAATGAGGAAAAGGGCTTTTTATAATTGATTAAAGGCGCGTTTTGTTATTTTAATATTCTATTTATTTAAAATAAATTACAAATGCAACAAAGAAACACAGACTTCAGTATCCTTGTGTTCCAAAAATGACAGCATTGGTTTCAATGTATATTATTAGTAAAGTTTAGACCTTAAATGGGCGTAAACTTATTGCAAAATTTGTTTTAACGTCTGAAATAACACAATAGATGCATTTAAGACTCCTAAAATGACTTTTATTAGTACGTGTAAAATCATAGCATCACAAAAGCTTAGCCTATATACAGTACAGTACATGCCAGTATGATGCTAAGTGCTTCTCATGGCCTATTTACAGATGCTGAAATAGGGCGGTTTGCTTGTGCATTTACACACACGTCACTGCATCCAGTAATGTTGCGCTGCGCCGTGTCACTGGTCATGTACAGCATACGGTCATTGTGCATTTACACGCACACTTCTGCTGACCTCTGACAGGGAGCAGTTTTTGAGTAAGATAAACGATATAAAAAACAGAAGTCAGCTGTTTGCATTTGTGCTGCAGGCAAAAGAAGTGCTGACTAAATGCAGAGAGATTGCATGATGCTAATTAAAGGATGAGTTCAAGCAGAAATAACACTAATCTCTGCTTATTTCCCTTACCTCTATTACAATCCCATTTTGCCTTCTCAGGAAAGCCAAAAAAAAAGTGCTTTACTGAATTATAGCTTTTGGGTATACTATTGCACACCCAACTGTTGCACTTTGAGGAATGTAAATGTGTTCATATATAAAATGAAACGATGCTAAATATTGCATTTTGGAGTATTTCTAAATGCGATTTTACATACAGAACTTGAAATCTCCATAATACGAATATTACAATAATAGACACTGATATAATACTAAATTACAGACCACTTAGAATTAAAATACACGAAATGAATGTCGGGCGATGCGGTGGCGCAGTGGGTAGCCTCACAGCCAGCTGGTTCCAGCCTCGGCTGGGTCAGTTCACATTTCTGTGTGGAGTTTGCATGTTCTCCCCATGTTCGCGTGCGTTTCCTCCTGGTGCTCCAATTTCCCCCACAGTCCAAAGGCGTGCTGTAGGTGAATTGGGTAAGCTGAGTTGGTCGTAGTGTATGTGTGTGATCGAGTGTGTATGGGTGTTTTCCAGTGATGGGTTGCAGCTGGAAGGGCAGCCGCTTCGTAAAACATATGCTGGATAAGTTGGCGTTTCATTCTGCTGTGGCGACCCCAGATTAATAAAGGCACTAAGCCGGAAAGAAATTGAATGAATAAATAAATGAAAGTCATGACATTTTTGTTACTTTAACTTATTTGATTAAGTTGGTCAGGTTTCAGTTAAATTAATTTTAGTTACATAAAGTTTGATTTAATTTTTAGCCTGTTTGATGTGAGTTGAGGTGATTAGAAAGGTTGTATGTAGACGGGCAAATTTTTTATACTGTGTAATAATGTTTATTTGTCAGTCAGTAGTTAAATTAATATATAGAATATACTGAAAGCTTCTTGGTTGACAAGCTGTCTTTCAGACCACTAGAAAGTCAGTGGCAAAATATAAATTATTAAGGCAATTCGTTATATTGGGGCTCCTCTGATGTAAATAGTTTTTTAATATATTCAAAGATTCTTATTCTAAATATGAATATGCATGTTATATATATATATATATATATATATATATATATATATATATATATATATATATATATATATATATATATATATTTATACTATATAAAGTGTTACACTAACTAAATAACATATTAAATAACATATTGGTGCCTTCGGAAAATCTTTTTGAAAGTCATTTGTTAAACTTACATTTTTTGGAATAAATATATATGATTATATTAAATACAAAAAAATGGTAACACTTTATAATAACTACACACTATGAATCATTTATTGAGCATTAGCAAATAGTGAATTCATTATCTGTTAAGCATTAACTCTACATTATTAAACGTTAGTAAGCAGTTTCTGCAGCTACAAATGCTGTATTCTTGACCACATTCATAATATGCTTAATAATTGTACTTTCATGCTTTGTGACTGATTGATTTTTCATTACTAAATTATTGCATTGTTTACAAACCAGTTATTTAAGCATAGTTGGTTTTTTTTTTTAAGATCATTCTGAATGATCTTAAAAAAACAACCAACTATGCTTAAATAACTAATTAGATTAAAAATGTGTTTATACTAATGCTTAATTTGTATGTTAATAAATGCTCCAGTTTTGTGACCTAATCTAAAGTGAGGACTATTTATGCTGTATAAATCCCTTATAAATGACAATTAAAGGCTCAGTTAAATTCTAAACAGGAAAAAAGAACCTAAACGACATTATTCAATCCTATTCATTTGATGATACACAAATGAAACTATCAAAGAAAAACTAAATCTTTGCAACCTTATCTAAAATAAAATTACTGAACAGTTTAAACATTGCATCCTATTATATTGTTAAATTATTATATTGTTGTTGTTCTATCCAGTTTTATCTCCTATTTTGACACCTGTTATTAAGCCATGTTTAAACTTTACAGTAATTTAACTTTTTAGATAAGATTGCAGATTCATTGTTCATTTGATTCTGAGCCTTTAATTGTCATTTATAAGGGATTTATAAAGCAGAAATAGTCCTCACTTTAGATTAAGTCACAAAACTGCATGAAGTTGAGTTAATAAAGCATTTATTAACACACAAATGAACTATTAGTATACGCCTGAATAATATGAAATATATACACGTTAATTTCAATAGTTTATTAATCGTTTACTAACTCATTCTGAATAATCTTAAAAACCTCCAACTACTCATAAATACTGCAATGTAAATAATGCAATACTTAATTTAGTAATGAAAAATAAACCAGTCACAAATTATGAAAGTACGATTATTGAGCATGTTATGAATGTGGTTATAAGTCAAGAATACAGCATTTGTAGCTGCAGTTATAAACTGCTTACTAACGCTTATTAATGTAGAGCAGGGATATCCAAACTTGGTCCTGGAGGGCCGGTGTCCAGGAGAGTTTAGCTCCAACCCAAATCAAACACACCTGAACCAGCTAATCAAGCTCTTACTAGGTATGCTAGAAACTTCCTGGCAGGTGTGTTGAAGCTAGTTAGAGATAAACTCTCCAGGACACTGGCCCTCCAGGACCGAGTTTGGACACCCCTGATGTAGAGTTAATGAAGATGCAGATGATGAATTGACTATTTGCTAATGCTTAATAGATGATTAAAAGTGTGTAGTTATTATAAAGTGTTACCAAATAAATTCATTTATACTCTTTAATCAACACATGATAAAATAACCCATTCATTCAGTGTTCTTGGTTATTTAAATATTGATTTGTAAGCAATGCACTTAAGAATTAATGTATATATTGGATTTTTTTATTTGGCAGGGGTTGTTTTACTCAATTAATTTATTCCGTTTAGTTTTGCAATAACTTTTTCTTAGAATTGTGACTAATTATTTGTTACAGATGAAAAAAAAAAGTCTAAAAACTTGACACTTTTTTTTTTTACGCACATGTTTTCCAGTGTGAGGAGAACGCTAACCTGCAAGACTGCTCTCGCTACCTCAAACTGCCCTTCTCCAAATCAAACCTGCCTGGCAACAACCAAACTGTCAAAGGCACTAAAGAATCCCTGTGGATCACATCATTCCTCTGTTCTACCAAACTCACCCAGAATGGTAACTTGTGTATGTTGCGTGTGTGTTGTTGCATGTGAGTTGTGTGTGTGTAAATATGTGGTGTGTGTGCGCGTGCATGCATGTGATTTATGTATTCGTGTTTTGTGTGTGTCTTGTGTGAGTGAGTGCATGTGCACGTATGTGTGTATGTCTTGTGTGCATCATATGTGTGCTCATGTCGTGTGCGCACGTGTGGTGCGAGTGGTGTGAACATGTGTGCGTGTGTTTTGTGCATGTGTCCTGTGTGCATGTGGTGTTTGTGTATGCCTGCATGTGGTTTATGTGTGTGTCGTGTTTGTGTGTGTCTTGTGTGAGTGTGTGCATCATATGTGTTCCCATGCCGTGTTGTATGTGCACATGTGGTGTGTGCGTGTGGTGTGTGCGTGCATGTGCAAGTGTCTTGTGTGTGTGCATCATATGTGTGCCCATGTCGTGTTGTATGCGCACATGTGGTGTGTGTGTATGCAGGTGCTGTGTGTGTCTTGTGTGCATGTGGTGTGCACATGTGTGGTGTGTGTCCGCGTGTCTTGTGCATTTGTGCGTGTATCTTGTGTGTGTGTATGTACGTGACGTGTGTGTGTGTTGTCATGTGTGTGGTTTGTGAGTGCGCTTGTGGTGGGTTGTGTGCGTGTGTACATATCTTGTGTGTGTGTGTTTGTGCATTCCTGCCTTGTGTGTGCGCATGTGTGCATGCATGTATCTTGTGTGTGTGTGTGTGTCTGTGTATAATGTGTTTGTGCGCACGTCTTGTGTGTCTCTGCATAGAATATTGATTCAATTCTGTTATTTAGAACAGAGTAATCCACTGATTAAAAACAAACATTCAAACACGCTCACACACACACACGCTCACACACACGCTCCATTATAATCATCGAAACATCTCCATATCTGTGCAAACTCAACAATAGCAATTGATTTTAACCAGTTCTGATGGAAATGGAAAAATAAAATGAACAGACCTTTATTATTCCCATGCTGGAAATCTCCTGTGTATAATAGCAGATATGAAGCAGAATGGACACATTGGGGCAGTTTTCATGGAATTTCACTCAGCATTTTGCACAATTCATTCTCAACAGAACATCTGCACTGATTGCTGATTGGCTGTTTTGTTTTTTTCAGGTGACATGCTGGATCTACTGAAATGGAGAGCGCATCCAGAGAGAATCAGTGACAGTCTGTCCAAACTCAAAGAGATCGATGGCTCTGAAATAGTGAAGGTCAGCTTTCTGTTGGTTAATGAGCATGTCAGTCGTTAGAGCCTGAACTGCGTACACTTTACTGATAAAATCAACCGTTATATCAGTTTTTGCAGGATACACTGGATACTCTTTTCGGCATCTTAGATGAGAGCTCGCAGAGATATGCACTCAAGGTGTTTGATTGTCTGGTACGTACAGATCTGTGATTTTTCACTCAATGAAAAGCGATGACGCATTTGCTTATTGTCTTTATGCATTTTTGTCTATCAGGTGCACATTATAAACTTGCTTCAGGATAGCAAGTTTCAGCATTTTAAACCAGTCATGGACACCTACATCGAAAGCCACTTTGCTGGAGCCCTGTCATACAGGTATGCTAAAAATTATCCTGAAATCAGAAGCGTTAAGCTGTCACTCACTTTGTAAAAAGCAAATAAAAGTGCACTTCCCAAAATCTCTATATAACTTATAGAAGAAAAAGTATGCCTATAAGTTTTATTTTATTTTAATTATTTCTTTTTCTGTATTTTTATATATATATATATATATATATATATATATATATATATATATATATATATATATATATATATATATATATATATATATATATATATATATATATATATATATATATATATATATAATTTTTATAGTTTTTTATTTACTTTATATTATTTCATATTTTATTTTATCTTATTTTGTATTTTTATACTTTATTTTATATTATTTTATAATTTATTAAATGTTTTATATTTATTTATTTTTTTATATTTTATATTTAATATTTTTAATTAATATAATTTAATTTAGTTTTTATTTACTTTATTTTATATTATTTTATATTTTTTTAAATATTTTTTTTATATTTTCTTTATTATATTTTGTACTTTTATATTTTTATTTTATTTTGTTTTTATTTAATATATTTTATATTCTATATTTTGAAATTCAGATTTTATTAATTTTATATATTTTTTATTTTATTATTTTGATTTATTTTATTTAGTATTTAGTCTATTTTATATTTTTCTATATTATATTTCGTATATTTTATTTTGTCATTTACGTTTTTTTATATTATTTTTTAGTTGTAATATTTTATTTTCTTTATTTTTATTTTATTAATACATATAATCAGTATATATATATATATATATATATATATATATATATATATATATATATATATATATATATATATATATATATATATATATATATATAGTCAATATTTGCAGATGTTGTCAAGCATTTTTTTTTTGAATATCGTTTTACACAGTTATCGCAGTATGCTTTTTTGTTTAGTTTGTATGTAATTTATTTTTATTTTTTTTACGAATGGCACTTAGTTTGATATTTTGTTGTTTGTTTGTAATAATTAATATTTTAGGCATTTAAAGGGTCTCAATTATCCAAAAATATTCTCTCTCTAAAACCAGTACAACACAGATTCTTCACTCAAATAACACTTGATTTCATTGCAGGTTCATTCATCGGTGTCAGAGTTCAGCCCACATTACAGCCCACACAGTGCTCAAATGTGCATATTACACAACCAGTTAACTTCAAAACTGGACAGAATAAAATACACAGTCAAAAGATCACAAAATGAAAATACAGTGTATCAGCAAAACGTTGACAGACATGAAGTGAAATGACAAAAATGCAACTTCATGGGGTCTTTAAATGCATCTTTTAGGTACTAGTTATTCTTGCTCACTGGTGCAAATACATTGCAGCATGCTCTTTCTTTTATAGCCTCTTCCGTTCTGTTCTTTCAGTTCTCCTTTTGTTGAGATTTTTAGGCTTTTAGAGAGCGTAATCCTCATTCATGCAGAAAAAGCTGCACAGAAACTTTTCTCTGGCTTCGATGCAGCGAGTTTTGTTTTCTTTCAACTGCTCAATGCAGTGCTAAGAAGTCCTTGTAGAACTCAACAGGGATTCCACCGTCTGAACATATCGCAATACTTCATTTTATCTGTTGCAATATATGAGCTTTTGCAATGTGTCGTGATTAAAAAGTCTCTTTTATTTTCTTGCTGCTTCATGGAGTTACTTAAAATAGCTAAAAAAAAGTTCTGAATGAAGATGTGCTCTAGATTGTGATGTAAAAAGACAAAAATGGTTCCTGATTTCAACATTTGATCATTTCATCCTGCTTCTGCTTTCAGTCATTTTTGCACACAGACACTTCAAAATTATCCATAGATTTATTTGTAAAAATCCACAATTTATTTGCAGAACTTCACAAGTAAAACTCTACAAGTAAAACAAATAATACACTTTACATGTATTTAAGATTTGGTGTTTACACATTTGCTCCTCATTCATCTTTCTCATATAAAAATAACTGAATAAAATAAATGTGTTCATTCTTATTAAAAAGGTATGTGTTTATTATCTGTTAAAATGTATTGTACTGTATTAAATATATATTAGGTATACAATCTAATATATTAAATATATTATCAGTATTAGGATTTGTTTAATTTGTAGAGTTTTTTTTATTTACTTTAGAAATTAAATTTTAATTGCATTAATTTAAATTTATTTCTCTCAATGTTGGTATTTTTGCGCTATGATTCCGACAAAGATATTGTTGTTTGTTTTATACACTGAAAAAAGTGTTGCATGCAAAACTGTTGCAAACAATTTATTTGTGTTGAATTTAAACAAACAAATTAAATTGAGCAATGTTCAACTTAATTTGCTTGTTTAAATTCGGCCCAAATAAATTGTTTACAACCACTTAACGTAAAAAAATTAAGTAAATCCAAGGAAACATCTTTGAATAATTTTTTCAGTGCCATACTTGTAGAGGTGGTGGTGTTTTTTTTTATTTTATATATATATATATTTTTAATTAAATTAAATATAATACATTTTTTAATTAAATTTATTTTAAATTGTAATTTATTTTATTGTAACTAATTTAATTTAATTTAATTTAATTTAATTTAATTTAATTTAATTTAATTTAATTTAATTTAATTTAATTTAATTTAATTTAATTTAATTTAATTTAATTTAATTTAATTTAATTTAATTTAATTAAGTTGGTATTTTTTTTGCTATGATGCCAACCTTGATATTGTTGTGTGTCTGGCAGGGATCTGATCAAGGTGTTGAAGTGGTACGTGGACCGCATTATTGAAGCGGATCGTCAGGAACACATCCAGCAGGTGCTAAAGGTGAGCTTCTATCATTAATTTTACCCATCCTTCTCTGCATAATGACCTCTACAGTCATCAAAGCTCATCCGTCTCTTACAGCTTTTGCCACAATTGCAATTTGAGTTCATAATGAACTGAATATTCAATATGTGAAGAAAGCATTATGACTTTCACGTCACATTATTTCACACATCCTACAGCTGAATACTAGTATCTAGAAAAAATCGAGGAAAATATTATTTACTGTCATCATGGCAAAGATATAATAAATCAATTATTATAATTAGTTATTAAATAGTTATTAAAACAATTTTGTTTAGAAATGTGTTAAACAGAAATTGGGGGAAATATACAGGGGGCTAATAATTTCAACTGTAATTTCAACTTCAACTGTATATGTTATTGCATTTTTATGTTGCTTTCTGTGCTCAGATCTTCTTTTGTTTTTCTTTTTAGGCGACGGAGTATATTTTTAAGTATATTATCCAGTCCCGGAGGCTGTTTGCGTTGGCCACAGGCGGACAGAACGAGGAGGAGTTTCGCTGCTGCATGCATGAGCTCTTCATGTCCATCCGCTTCTTCCTTTCGCAGGAGAACAAGAGCATGAGACCCATCACACACACACAGGTGAGAGAGAAAGAGAGAGATGCATTCTTATAATGCATTACATTAAAGATGGAAAAAGACCAATTATGGGGTGGCACGGTGGCTCAGCGGTTAGCACTGTCGTCTTACAGCAAGAAGGTTGCTGGTTTGGGTGTATGGCCATGCAAAATAAATGCGCTATATAAATACATGCATTACATTACAATAATGATTTCATAAAATAAGTGTTATTTTAATGGAATAAAAAATGTTTATTTATTGTATTTATTTAAAGACATGCATTATTTTTATTTACAATGAATAAAATTGGCCCTAAATCCCAACATATTATGTAAATTGCCGTTGCTTGTTACTTGTAAATTGCTGTTATGATTTATTGTTCACTGTAGTTTTTAGCTTGAAACGTCCTCCAAAACCATGGGATGCCATCAGAAATCTCTCGATGGCACAGGCGAAACCTTTTTTTTTTGTCATAGTAATGCCCTTAATTTAATTTCTCCAGACGTGTTGCCCTTGAGATGTGGGATCATTCATATTTCATGAGGAGAATGTCATACAAACGCTGTTGTGAATGCACTTCCTAAACTCACGCTCAGCATTTGAAGCCTCCACACCAACATTTCCTCCCCGCCTGAGCTGAATACGGATCGTCCTCTATTCTTCCGCCGCTCTGGCTTTTGTTCGGATTTTGCCATCAGTCTATTTTGATGTTCCTCAAAGAGCCTCTGAGGTGCTCATGCGCCCCCTTTAAAAGAGGCAGAAGAAAACGGCCAGAGAAAGAAATGCTTTGGGTTTTAATGAGTGAAGGAAACATTGTAAGTGAATACAAAGGATAAGCATGAAAAGAATGAACTAAGATGGGGAAAGAAGTGAGATAATGAAGGCGCTACATGATTACAAGAAACCCGTGGGATAATATTCCACTTTCACTACTAGCGTAAAGTCTGGTCCACTTGTCCGCAATAACTGTCTCGCTGGTTATGATGAAAAATAGCCAACAATTATTTTCTCAAATTGATTATTTGACAGAAATGTAAAGTATTTGTTATCTATTTGTCTGGTACTAGGAAAGCCTATACTCGGGTATGTTAATACAGTTTAAAATCATACCAACAGCATGGTAAAACAGTAGAAACATGCTAACAATGTGTTGAGATGTTAATGTTTCAAAACATGTTAGTGACATGGTAAATCCATGCTAGAAATGTATTAAATTGTGTTAGCAGCATTGTAAAACATTGTGCTATGTATGCTATTAAGATAACTTATGCTAGCATGGTGTTAAAGATGGTAGCAACATGTTAAATCATGCTAGTTGTAGTTAGCCTGGTGTGAAAAGGCTAGTAAGGTGTTAATTAATGCAAACATTGTAGCTTTATTGTGCTAGAAACATGATCAATATATTAGCATTGTTAACTCGTGTTATGCTAAAAATATGTTGATTCATGTTAGCTTCATGTTGCAATTCATGCTACAAACTGTCTATCTAAGACTAGCTTAGCGACTAGTCTTTATTTATGTACGTATAACATGAAAGTATGTGTATCTAACATGGTATTAATATTAAAGGCTGCATGTTTAAAAAAATGCTACTTGAGTTTAGCAATGTACATCAAATATGTTAGCATCATGCTTACTCATGCTATGTTAGCAATATGTTGATTCATGTTAGCATTGTTTTAAACGCGGTACCAGGATGTTACATTGCTGGGAATGGGTTCAAACATGTTATAATTGCTTTAGCATTCATCTATTTAGGACTAGCTTAGTGACAACACTTTACGCTATAACCCCTGGTTTCACAAACAATGTTTAAGGCTAGTCAAGATTAAATTGCATGTTTGAGCTGTCTCAACTCAAAATAACTTGCGGTGAGATGTCTTAAAATACGTCAGTATCATTATTTTGGTCTCTGGGAGCACACTAGTAACTTATTTTTTCTAAGCACATTTTTATAAATGTGGCTTAAATAGCCTAATTTAACTAAGGCTTGGTCCTGGCTTAATCTAAGCCCTGTTTGTGAAACTGGGCCTAAATGTGTTAGCATCAAGGCTTAGCCTAGTCTTTTATTTCTATATTTATAACATGAGTATATGTTTATCTCACATTATGCATGATAAAAATATTAGTGGCTGCATGTAAAAAAAATAATAATAAAATAAATTAGCATGCTAGCAATGTGTTTGCATGTTAGCATTGTTTTAAACAAGATAGCAGCTTTTAACAATTTATGCTAGATATGTGTTAATAGCAAAGCTTAGCGATAAGTCTTTATATATTTATAAGCATGAGTGTATGTTCATCTCACAAAATTCATTACCCATGTGTTGGACTGAATGTGGTTTGGACATTTTAATCTTCATGGAGAGCAGAACAAAGGCAGCCATGCTAATCCCCCATAATCCTCTGCTTCTCTCCCACCCCTCTATAAACTCAGCGCTGGTCCTCACAGCAGGATTATGTGTTGGGGTTTGACCCTTTTCCCTCTTCTATCCATGTTCTTCCAGTATCTGAGATTCATTTAGTCAGTGGGTTAGTGGTTAAGGATGGCTTCATCAGATGGCAGAATAGCATTAAGGTGTTATTTCTATATTAGCAACATTTATGTCAATCAAACTGCCCAATGATACATTGTAAATCAGGTGGCACGGTGGCTCAGTGGTTAGAACTGTCGCCTCACAGCAAGACAGTTGCTGGTTCGAGTCCCTGCTGGGCCAGTTAGCATTTCTGTGTGGAGTTTGCATGTTCTCCCAGTGTTGGCGTGGGTTTCCTCCAGGTGCTCCAGTTTCCCTCATAGTCCAAAGACTTGCGCTATAGGTAAATTGGCCGTGGTGTATGTGTGTGAATGTGAGAGTGTATGGGTGTTTTCCAGTTCTGAGTTATCCGCTGTGTAAAACATAAGCCGGAATAGTTGGCGGTTCATTCCGCTGTGGCGACTCCTGATAAATAAGGGACTAAGCCGAAGGAAAATGAATGAACAATGTTAATCAAAAAACAACTTTCTTGAAATACGTTACATTTTTTATTGTCGTTTTTTTTTTTGTAGTATTGATGACACTTAATTTTTAATGTAATAAATCATAATTTATTTTGGTAACACTTTTGAATAATGGTTCATTAGTTATTGTATTTATTAGCATTACCTATTAATGATCTTGTTCAACATTTATTAATCATAGTTCAACAATAACTAATGCATTATTAAAATTAAAAGCTGTGCTTGTTAACAGTAGAGCAAAGTGAGTTAAACAAGAACTAAAACTATTTAATAACTTTAACCGACATTAACAACGATAAATAAATACCATAATAAATGCATTACTAATTGTTTGTTCATGTTAATGAATACATTAGCTAACATTAACCAATAGACCATTATTTTTAAGCCTTACCTTTGTTTTTCTCACTGAAATGGTGACAGTGAAACTGAAAACATATATTCGATTAGAAATTCAAAATAATATATATTACTTAATTTTATTTTTACTGATCCAATTTTTTTAACATTCTGTGCATTTTATTTGCATATTATAGTTCATTCATTCATTTTCCTTGGGCTGAGTCCCTTTATTAATCAGCGGTTGCCACAGCGGAATGTCAATACAGCGCCAATATATCCAGCATATACAGTATTTTACACAGCGGATGCCCTTCCAGCTACAACCCAGTAATGGAAAACACCCATACACGCTCATTCACACACATACACTATGGCCAATTTAGTTTTTTCAATTCACCTGTAGGCCATGTCATTGGACCGGGGCATTAGTAGGCAACACAGGGAGAACATGCAAACTCCACACCGAAATGCCAACTGGTCCAGCCGGTCAAATCACTGACCTTCTTGCTGGGAGTTGACAGTGCTAACCACTGAGCCGCTGTGCCCCCATATTATAGTTACTCTTTGTTATTATTATTATTATTATTAGGCAAGTTTTTATTGGGTACTTTTCCTGTAGAATTGTGATGCGGTATTCAAAGTTGCTCTTGTGTTTTGGTGCACTTTAAACTATTTATAACCGCGACTCTTTGTCTGCGCCCACACAGGCCGTGTTTCTGCAGTCATTCCCCACCGTGTACAACGAGTTACTGAAGCTTTTCACGGTCAGAGAAGTGGCCACGTTTGTCCGAGAGACTCTGGGCAGCCTCCCAACCACCAGTCAGCCAGACTGCCCCCTAGAGGCAGTCAAACTGCACTGCATTGCCAAAACTGTGGACAGTCAACTTTATACCAACCCTGGTAAGCACACGCACACTCGTAAAAGACACAAAGATCAACATACAGCCACGTTTATCTACTGTTTCTGTTTCTTGGTCGATCAGATGGCAAATGCAAACAACAAATACACTGTAAAAAAAAAAGCTGGGTTCCACACCGTTACTTCATGTTGTCCCGACACAAATTGATTACGTTAACTGAACATAACAATCAAGTTGTCCCGCTAACAAGACAAAATGTTCTGTTGATTCAGCCCATGCTAGTAAAATTTAGCATCATAAAGCAAGTGAAAAGTTACAGGCAGCATGTCAATCTATGGTAACATTGCATTATACTGTACTTAAACATGGTAAAAACATACTAGCAAACATAGAAATGTGTTAGCTAGGTGTTTAGCAAGATGTTAATGTCATCTTAGTGTTAATTAATGCTAGTTACATGTTACAGACATGTTAACAACATAGCCTACTATGTTGCCAACCACACTAAACATATAATTCAGTTATGCTGATTAATGCTCGCTAATATGCAACCTGTAGAAAGTGTTATGTTGTGGTGTAAGTGCTAACAGTGTATTCATAATGCTAACACAGAGTTGATGCAGGCTTGTAACATGTTAAAAAAAGTTAAGGTATTTATGAAGTAATGCTAGCAATGCATTAACTTTGCTAGCATATGTAGCAACAAGCAGCATGCTAATTTAAAGTAGCGTTGCATTATACTGTACTTTAACATGGCAGAAACATACTAGCAAACAAATGTGTTAGCTAAGCATTTAGCACGATGTTAACATAGTGTTGATTAATGCTAGTTATGTGTTAATGACATTTTAACAAACATACTAATAGATGTTGGCAACCACACTAAACATATAATTCAGCTAGTAGCATGGTGATTTATTCTAGCAACATGTTGCAAATTATGTTATGACGTAATCTAAGTGTTAGGAGTGTGTTTATAAAGTTAACAGAGTGTTGATGCATGCTAGTAACATTAAAAAAAGATTAGGGATTCATGAAGTAATGCTAGCAATGGGGATTGAAATGCTTAATAGGTGAGGTGACGGGGTGGTGGAGGGATGCTAAAGTCGTAAGATGCTGCAGGTAAGACAGCTTTGGTGTATATAGGGGTCTGGTCAAGAACTGATTGGATAATAGAATAATTGTCAAATGACGTATTTGATACTGAAACTTCTGCGCGTGCTCCTCCCGAAATTTGTTTATAAAACATCACGTATATATTACAATTTTGAGTTTAAAACAGTTTAATAATTACAAAACTAAAACGAAGTAACAAAATGATTTATTTGATAACTTGAAAAGAATATCTGAACCTATCAGTTTACAATATACTGATGGCCTGTTTTTCTAGGCTTTATAATGGTCAGGAATGTTGGACTATTATTGCCTTTATAGCATAAGAAGAGGACAGAAACTAGCCAGACAGTGATGTGTGAATTTGTGGAGCGGGCAAAATAAAATGAAAAAAACATCTAGTAAGTGTACTTTTTTTTTTTTTTCTTGGCTTTTATTCTTGCCATAATAAAATATATATTTGTTGAGCAACCCATGATCTCCTCTCAATAATATTACAAACAAACTTTAATAGGTAAAACTGTCCGTGATATAGAACAAAAGCAAGTAATACATCACAGTTTGATTTAAAAAAAATCTTGAATGGTTATAAAAATCCTTATAATCATTAAAAATAATTTACAAAAATATTAAAAATAATTAGTTTAAAAATCTTAAATGATATTAATGATATGACGTAGTTTCAGAAACTTTCTACTTATCTGTATATCCGTCTGATTTTACGTACCGCCCCCAGTCGTAATAAAGAATATCACAACGGCGAACACAGCAAGTATAAAAGCCTCGTGCGTTTGCAAGGTGCATGCGCAGTCAGCAGAGGTGCGCGATGCGGTGCCAGGTGAAAGTATGAATCCAGCTTAGCAACATACTTATTGAATATAAAAATGTCAGAATAAAGTCTGATGTCACAGTTTCTGAATACAAATGCTTTATAAGATGGTTTAAGTAAACAACAAATGGTACTAATATACACTCACTCTGTGCTTTAAAACTGAAAATCATGATTGTAATGTATATATAAATATCAGACAGTGGTTCAACTTTTGGTGTGTCCAGAAACTGCAGCAAACACCACCATTTTGTTAAATAATCACATTTTGTAAAATAAAAACGGAAAATTCAATTAATCATGGTTTACGCCAGTGTTTCTCAAACACGTTCCTGGAGGACCACCAACACTGCATGTTTTGGGTGCCTTCAAGTCTCCGCTGATGAACTGAATCAGGTGTGTTTGATTAAGGAGAGCTAGTGGTCCTCCAGGAACGTGGTTGAGAAACACAGGGTTACGCAATGGTATTGAGCAGTTTTCAAAATTGAGGATAAACAAATGCATCCATTCTACAAACTGAAGTTACAGAGAAGAGGTTTTTCAGTTCAGAGAAATTGTTTTACATCATCACGGATCATTTAATTAGTCTGGGTGCTTTAATGTGTGATATGACTAAACAGTGGTCAGAAATGGATATTGAGAGTGTTTTCTCAGCTGAAATGAGTCTTCTGTCCATCACAGAGTCTACAGTGAAGATAAATTTGGTGGCAGCCATATATAGAGTGAGAATATTTTTGTGTGTTTTTGTCAGATTCCAGATGTGTCCTGCTGCCGGTGGTTTTGCGTTTGCTCCAGGCTCACATGCAGGAGCAGAGAGATCTGGTCATGTGTGCCCATATACTCACCTGCATGCTGTCTCTCCTCAAGAAAGATGAAACGGTAAGAGAACAACACAATTTTTTGGTTTGGTTTGGTTTGGTCAGGTTAAAGTGAACTCTGATGCAGTGTTTTTTCTGGTCTGGACCAAATATACCAAGCCAAATGTTACACTCTTAAAGGGTTAGTTCACCCCCAATTGAAAATGTACTCACTATTGACTCTCCTCAAATGGTTATAAACTTTTATGAGTTTTATGACTTCTGTTCAACACTACAGAAGATATTTTGGAAAAAGCTGAAAACATGTAACTATTGACTTTCATTGAATCACATACTATGAGAGTCAATGGTTACAGGTTTCCAGCTTTTCATTAGAATATTTTCTTTTGTGTTCAACAGATGAAAGAAACTCAAACTAGTTCAAAGTTGAGGATGAGTAAATGATGACAGAATCTTCATTTTCGGGTGAACTAACCCTTTAAGTAAATTAGGTTGGCTTGACTATTAATATTAATATTAATGTTGTTTATGAGAATGGCAGTACAAGTGTTGTTTGTTTTATGCATTTGATACAAATAAATAAATACAAAAAAATCAACAAAACATATTATACATTTATATTTGTGCTTGTATATATATTTTAATGCAAATTATATTGACATTTTTGCTAAATAAACATCACAGAATATTATATACCTTTATGTTTGTGGATTTATTTCAATGTGAATTATATTGACATTTTTACTAAGCATTACTTCAACATTTTTGAAGTCTTTGTTTCTAAGCATTATCTACATTAGTGTTATTAAATATTCAAAACATTTCTACAGCATTTATTAATCTAGATTTAATACATTGCTGCATTTTTACAAATTGTACAGACGGTTATTAGGAGGATTTTGTTCATAATGATAAACTAATAAGAGACTAAAGTCTGCCACTTCTTTAAACCACTGGAACAAATGTGCAGTGTTCAGGTTTTTATGCAAAGCCATTGGTGTCTGTTTACACATGTTATGGTAGTTTAATAGAAAAAAATTCTTCTATATCAGCACAATTAATTCACCAGCACACAACCTAAATGTGAATACCCATGCAGAGCTTCCTGTAGATAGACATGTCATTCAGAGGTTCTGCACATCTCCAATCAGAATTGACTTCTGCTTTGAAGGAGAGCAGTGGAAATACTGGGATATGAAAATGCTGATTCTGGTCAGAATGCAGACGTTTACTTGCGTGACCTTGAAGATAAAGGCGACGTGTGTGTGTGTCTGTCTTCCTGCATTTGTATACTGTAAGCTGAAACGACAGCTGAACCTTTCATGACTGTCTCACCCTTTCTGCCATTAACAACCTGTCAGAAAACCACCACTGACCTCTGCCGAATTGTGTGTGTGTGTATGTAGGATTCCAGCTCATCTGAAGAGGTGGATCTGATCGTGGAGAGTGTGTTGGCTGTTTTACTGCGGACTATACTGGAAGTCGCTAACAGGCCACAACCTGCAGGGCCGACGCTACGGCCTCAAGTTCAAGATGTTACAGTATGACATTTAACCGAATTGAATACTATTGTTCAGCACACATCAAACACAAAGACTCCTGAAATTAAATGAATCAGGGTTTTCGCCAAAAAATATATTCAGCAGTTTTTAAAATTTGATAATAAACAAATGTATCTATTGTACAAACCGAAGTTATAAAGAAGATTATTTTCAGTTTAGAGAGAGAAATTCATATTTTAGATTAGCCTGATTAATTGGATCAAAAGGGATAGTAAAGACATTTAAAACAGTGTAAAATAAATGTTTACTTTTAATTAATAAAAAAAATCAGAAAAACATTTATCACAGAAAATGTTATGCAACATATTTGTATTTAACATTGATAAATTAGTAATTTAACAGTAATTAAGTGTGTTAAAACTGAAAACATTTATCACAGAAAATGTTAAGCAGTGTAGTTGTTTTGAACATTGGTAAATTAGTAATTGTATTTTTCTTATGAATTTTTATTAGTATTAATTATTTACTGCCAAGTAAAAAAATAAATAAATAATGGAAAATGGCAAGGAATGAAAAAAAATAAAGAAATTACTACTGTTTTTGTTAATCTAGGATGAATTTAGCTATACAAAATATTAATGTTTATAATCTTTATAATGTAAAGACGTTTATAATGTTATCAAAGGTTTCTATTTCAAATAAAGGCTGCTCTTTTGAATTTTTATCTGTTCCAATAAATCCTGAAAAGCACGTCAACTGTTTTTAGCATGAATGATAATAAATAACAATAAATGCAATGGCTTTTTGCTTTTACTTGTTAAAAAAATTTAAATAAGCCTTTATCACAGATAATATTAAGCAGCATTATTGTTTTCCAGATGGATAAATTAGTATTATTAATTAGTTAATTATTAATAGCAGTAAAAGTAAAATTTAAAATAATTACTTTATATAGAATAATTTTAGCTGTACAAAATGGTAATTTTTGTAATCTTTATAAAATAAAGACGTTTCTAATGTTACAAAAGGTTTCCATTTCAAATAAAGGCTGCTCTTTTGAATTTTATTCATTCAAACAACCCCGAAAAGCACAGCTGTTTTCAATACTGATGATAATCAATGATAATAATTAATGCAGATAATAATAAATGCAACGACTTTGTTTATTTTTGTGTACTTTTTATTATTAATAATAATAATAATAATAATAAACATTTATCCCAGAACATATTTAGTAGCATTATTATTTTCAAGATTGGTAAATTAGTAATTGTATTTTTTAAATATTAATTATACATTTTATTTTAAAAATCCTTGAAAAATAAATTACTGATATTTTTGGCAATCTCGGGTGAATTTAGTTATACAAAATATTAATGTTTATAATCTTTATAATGTAAAGACATTTATAATGTTATCAAAGGTTTCTATTTAATAAGTAAGTGAATAAAGGCTGTTCTTTTGAAGGTTCATGCGTTCAAAAAATCCTGAAAAGCACAGCTGTTCTCAACACGGATGATAATAATAAATGCAATGGCTCGAAAAACAAATGTTTAGAAAGAATAAACGTGAGGGTGAAGTGTGCGGAGCATCAGAAAGCGGCCCTGAGGATAAAGAAAGCACAGGGTTTTTTTCTACATCAAAGTCTCTCCAGCAGCGGCAGATTTGACTGATTCCCAATGCAAACCTCACTCCAATTTATTCATCCATGTTCACACAGACTGAGATGCATCAAGGGTTTTATGTTTAATGCAGATTTTTTTTTTCCCTAGTACATACAGATGGTGTGTAATGAATTTATATGAGCCATTTATAGCTTATTCCACATTAAATCTGCTTTTGTTTCGTTTTTTTAGGGAAATATATACTGAAAATATCTAAAAAGTGCTCAAAATGTTCAATATTTATTTTATCGTTTATATTTATGTCATATTTATGATAGTTATGTCATGTTTAAAGGTGTGAGTTACTGAATACAGTACTACGTGCATTAAATATTTATAGTGCACTAGGTAAATTACACATTGGAAACCTTGAGTATTAACAGGGGTTATTACATGACTTAAATAAGTAAATAAAATAAATAAATTCTATAATATTATGATCAAGGGCAGTGAAGTTACCATGTGCGTATAAGTCGGCAACATTCTTTTATCTAATATTTAAGCAAGTTTTTAAGAATGCAATACAATACAATAAATATAAGGTCTTAAAGCTGTTCAAAATTATACATGCATTATTCATGATCTATTTCAAAAGTTTTTCAGAAGCACATTCATGCCAGAAAAATAGAGAGGGGGTCTGGATGCAGACTCTGTGCAGTTGCAATCTGAGCTGCATGCAATGCTTTTTAATGCCCACACCTAACCCAACCCCTCGCTCTACCCCTCACGGTGATGTCCCTAGCTCCATTGAGTGCATGACTCCATTGTGTCTGGCATTGCATCTCTGAGATATGCAGTCTCAGCTTGCAAATCCAAGCCTGCGTCCAGAAACTATTGGAATAATGCGTTAAAAGTACAAACCGGTGGCTGAATGTGTTTTGATGCTTCTGTAAAATGGTGTCAGTGGTTTTCATTTTGGTCACACTTTATTTTAAGCTACAGTGCTTGCTATTATTAAACCCTAACCTGACTTTTAGCTCAAAAGCTTAGTTTGATACTTATTAATAGTTTTTAAGGTCGTAGTTTTTGGTTTTGGTATTAGCTACACTGTAAAAGAAATTATATAATCAATTAGTTATCACAGCATATGTTTTTTAGTTCATTGTAGTGTATTAAGCCAAGTTAATCATGTTCTAAAGTTACGCAAGTTGTTTTAGCATAAGTTTAACATAATATAAGTTCAATTAACTCTTAAGGTTCATTTGATTCAGCTTAAAAAATAAAGCAACTACGATTTATTTAGTGTAGGATTAGGAATGTAGAATAATATCATGCAGAATGTGTTTTATAAGTATTAGTAAATAGCCAATATCTTAATAATACGCACGAAGTAAGCCAGTACACTGAAAAAAATTATTCAAAGATGATTCCTTGGATTTACTCAATTTTTTTACGTTGAGTGGTTGTAAACAATTTATTTGGGCTGAATTTAAACAAATAAAATAAGTTGAACATTATTAAATTTAATTTATTTGTTTAAATTCAACACAAATAAATTGTTTGCAACAGTTTTGCATGCAACACTTTTTTCAGTGTAGTTAATAATGAGAATTGATACCTAAACTAATGTTACCTTATTATCATTATTTTTTCTGTCACTGTATGTTTCTGATGTGTTGAATATGTGTGTTTGGGTGTTTCAGGGGGAGTTTGTGTCTTGTCTTTTGGCTCTGTTGAGGCACATGAAGGATAAACACTATCAGCAGCTCCTGCAGAGATTCACCAGTAAAGAAGACCTGCGGGTGAGAGTCTGCAACACACTTTATCTCACTGATGTCACATCACACGCATACACAAACACTCATAAAGCTGTCTCTCGGTCAGGACTTTCTCCTGCACATCTTCACTGTGTTTCGGATTCTGATCCGGCCAGAGATGTTCCCTAAAGACTGGACTGTCATGAGGCTCGTCACCAACAAGTCAGAAGCATTATTTCACTTTTTTATTTTATTGAACTTGTTTCTAGTGTGTGAGATTTTAGCATGCGGATCTGAAATGTGATCTGGTTAATTTATTTTTTCAGCATCATCATCACCACTGTGCTCTACTTGTCGGACGCTTTAAGAAAAAACTTCCTCAGTGAGAAGTTTGACTATAAGGTTTGTTCTTAGTCTAGAAATGGTTGGTCTTTTGTTTTATTTATGCCTCTATAAAAAGATTTTCTTTATTCTCCTGTAGGTTTGGGATTCCTACTTCTGTCTGTCTGTAATATTCATCAACCAGGCCTGCCTTCAGCTCGAGACTTTCTCTGCCTCCAAGAAGAAGAAAATCCTAGAAAAGTGAGGGCCAGAATCCTGTTTTTTATATTAATTTGTATATTTATTTTCTTTATTTGCCGTTTTTTAATTAACGGACACACTTTTGGTTTAGTTAAGCTCTTTCTGTAAGTTTATATTTTATATAGCTTCGGTAATTCATATATTTTAAATATATCTAAAATATAGTATTGGTCACTTTATTTTGATGGTCCGTTTGCTGAATTTAAGTTACATTGCATCTACATGCCAACTAATTCTCATTAGATTATAAGTAGACTGTTAGGTTAGGGTTAGTGTAAGTTGAAATGTACTTGCAAAGTTTATTATTGTCAGTTAAGTGTCTGTTGAAGGAGCAGTATTAACAGATATTAAGCAGACAGTCTACTAATACTCAAATGGACCATCGCCAAAGTATCTATTCAAGTTATATAAAACACATTTAATATATATTTAATTTATATTTTATATTACTTGGATAACTGATATATATAAAAAATATTTATATTGTTGTTTTATTTGTACTGTAATAATCAGCGTTATGTTATTATCATTGTGGCACTGTGTATTGTTTTTTATTTAAAATATTGAAAAGGTTTTTTCCTGTTTTCACTTTCATTTCATTTATTTCATTTATTAAAAAAAGATATATAATACAATTATATAGTGTAATATAATACATATCTTTGTATTAAATATTACATGATTCTAATTAAATTTAATAAAATATTTTCTATTAAATATTCTGTTTAAGATATTTTACTGTGTCATGTTAAAGTAAACTTAAATTAAAACAATTTCCTTGACATACATTTTATTTATTTATTTATTTATTTATTTATTTATTTATTTATTTATTTATTTATTTATTTATTTATTTATTTATTCATTCATTCATGCAAATGTTAATTTTATATCCTCAAAAAATAAGTTAATGTAGTACCAAACTTTATTTGAAGACAACTTCAATAAAAAGTCTGCAAATATCTCATTTATATTTTGCTCATATTGTTTATATTATTTATATTGTGTTTAACAGTATTTGTCACCTTTTCTCTTTTTTGCGTTTTGTAATTTCTTTGTGCACTGTGTGTGTGTGTGTGTGTGTGTGTGCGTGTGTGCGTGTGTGCGTGTGTGTATGTGTGTCATTTTTATTAGTTCATCTTTTAAATGCTTTATAATAAAGTTGTATAATATAATCTGAAAAAATAATAAATTATAATTTAAATAAAATGTAATACAATAGCTTCTTTTGAATAATCCAATTAATAGATTTGACTTTGTCATGTTAAAGTAACTGAAGTTAAATTTATTTCCTTGACAATTAATATATTATTAACTACCAAATTATTACACTACAAAAATATTTTAAAAGTAGCTTCAGAAATCGCATATAGTAATTAATTGTTAATCAATTATCAAATTAAAATTAATCAATTATATTTTGATCCTTAATCTGGTACAGTGTTTTAATGGTATTTTGCACCTTTTTTTGTTACTTTTTCCAATATCTGCTTTGTTTGTGTGCAGGTATGGAGACATGCGTGTAATGATGGGATGTGAGATCTTCAGCATGTGGCAAAATTTAGGCAAGTCATTACCCTACATCTCAAAATATTCACCAATCTCACATCTTATTCGTATGAGTGATCATCACATCCATTTCTCCTGCTGCAGGAGAGCACAAGCTGAACTTCATCCCAGCGATGATCGGCCCATTTCTGGAGGTGACGCTTGTACCTCAGCCGGACCTGAGGAACGTAATGATCCCCATTTTCCATGATATGATGGACTGGGAGCAGCGGCGGAGTGGAAACTTCAAACAGGTCACACAGCACCCCCTTCTGGACACCTGCAGGACATAAGTCACCTCTGACTGCACAAAAACTCACATTTTTCCTTATTAATTCACAGGTTGAAGCTAAACTCATAGACAAGCTGGACAGCCTGATGTCAGAGGGCAAAGGAGACGAGACCTACAGAGAGCTTTTCAACAGCATGTGAGTTAAATTTTTGGAAAACTTTAAATATACATGCTTGATTAGATGAGTTACATTGATTTAGGCTTGATCTTGGTCACACTTTATTTTGATGGTCCGTTTGTTGAATTAAAGTTACTTTGCATCTACATGCCAACTAATTCTCATTAGATTATAAGTAAACTGTTAGGTTAGGGTTAGTGTAAGTTGACATGTACTTGCAAAGTTTCTTATAGTCAGTTAAATGTCTGTTGAAGGAACATATCAACAGATATTAAGCAGACAGTCTACTAATACTCAAATAGACCATCAAAATAAAGTGTTACCTTGATCTTCTTAATTTCAGGTGTCGCAGTGATCTGTAAATGACCCATGTTATGCTTCGTTGTGGAGAACATCCGACACCATGTGTGAAAGACTTCATATTTTAATAGAAAGTGTTTTTAGAAATAAGTGATAATAACTTTATTTAATTTAATCCAAACATTAGTGAATACAAATGCGAAACGAAGGTGTTTTCGTTTTCTGCTGCCGTTCATTTAATAAATCATTGAGTGCTGACTTTCTTTGGAACTTCTAATTGAAAGAAATTCGGTCACAACACCCAATTGATATGGAGAAGCATTGTGGTTTACATTTGATTACAAAAAAATGATGGAAAGACATTCAGCAAATTATCATTTTGAGACCAGGCATGATCAGACGGTCTATACCAGATGTCGAATTGGACATTCTAGGTTGACACATTCATATTTATTAAATAACAAAGAATCACCTAAATGTAATTACTGCCAGACTGCTCTTACCATCAAACATATTTTGTTGGAATGTAGAAGTTTAAATTCCATGAGACAAAATGTTTATAAGGAGAGTACTTTGATGGACATTTTAAAAAGGTACCACCAGGAAGAGTTTTACATTTTTTTTAATCTAAAATGGAACTGAAAAACCATATTTAACTTTGAATAAATTTTTGTGTGAATTTTATCTATTTATATTTTATATATTTGTCTAAGTAACTTTTTTAGTATAATATGAATTTGTTTTTATCATATAATATTTTAATGTGTATCCCTTTGGCCATGAAATAGCCATAAGTTGCTGATGTGGCAATAAATATGTAATAAATAAATAAATAAACAAAAAATTATGCAAATATCAATGCAACAATGCCAAATAAAGAAGTATCATTTAATACAACGTGTCATTGTCAACAATCATCCAACACCATCTCTGGAAGGCTTCAAATTTTGATAGAAAGACTTTAAAAAAAATTAGGCAACATTATTTTAATTAAAAAATTTATACAAAAAACAATAAAATACAAATAAATTTACAACCAAAAGAAATCATCCCATTTCAGGTTAATTGCATCTGTGACATTAATCACATTATTGAATATTGCTATATATGATAGTCATTATAATTAAGCGTACATGTTGTAGTGTAATAATAATTGGTATATCCTATTGAAATACGGTCAATCTTTTCTGAAAATAATTTAACAGCACCATTTTTAGACATTTTACAGTATGAATTATACAATAAATGACGATATTTCATTAAATAATTATTCAACCTTCGTCGATTTTTGCATGACAGCTGATTTTATTAATCGAACTGTGCATCAATCTTTATTTATTTATTTTTCAACTTTCCTTCTACTAACTGCACTAACATAGTGTGAGTGGATGCTGTTGACATTAATCTATTAACATGATTTTATTTTGTTAATGCTGCTTTGGACTAGAATTCCTCTGTTTGGTCCGTATCCTAGGTAAGATGACCACTGATGTGTGTGTTGTGCTGGACAGGTGTGTGTGTGTGTGTACTGTATGTGTGCAGGGCATGATGTGATATGTGATGGACAGAAGTGTGACTGTTGTTTCTGCTGTTTTGTGTTTTCCCTGTCAGTCTGTTGAAGAAGATCGAGAGAGAAACATGGAGAGAGAGCGGGATTTCTCTCATCGCCACCGTCACGCGGTTAATGGAGCGACTGCTGGACTACAGGTGTGACACAGAGCAGAAAAACACATCACTTATGTCTGAATTTAAAATTTGAGAGCCATGCATGCAATGATTTAAAATACTAGCTGTTCAGACATTTTTTTGAGAGAGAGAATAGTGTATTTATTCAACATGCATTATATTCAAGATGCATTATATTAAAGAAAATTACACAAAGATTTAAAATATTAGCTGTTTAGATGATCTTTGTTTTGAGAGAGAATAATAAATCTGTTCAACAGATGCATTAAATTGAAGTAAATTATGGAAATATATATAATATTAGCTGTTCAGACGTTGTTGTTTTTTTGTTGAGAGATTATACATGTATTCTACATGTAGATTATATGTATTCTACAGAGATGCATTAAATGGAACTAAGTCATGGAAAGATATACAATACTAGCTGTTCAGACATACTTTTTTTAAGATAATAGTGTATTTATTGAATAAAGATGCACTAAAGTCAACAAAATCCTGGAAAGATATAAAATACTAGCTGTTCGACATTATTTTTTTGAGAGATACTAGCATATTTATTCAACAGAGATGCATTAAATTGAACTAAATCATGGATATATATATATAAAATATTTGCTGTTCAGACGTTATTTTTTGAGATAATAGTGTATTTTTTAAACAAAGATGCACTAAATTCAACAAAATCGTTGAAAGATATACAATACTAGCTGTTCAGATGTTATTTTTTGAGAGAATAGTGTATTTATTTAACAAAGATTCAATAAATTCAACAAAATCATGGAAATATATACAATAATAGCTGTTCAGATGTTATTTTTTTGAGAGATACTAGCATATTTATTCAACAAAGATTCACTAAATTCAACAAAATAATAGAAACATATACAATATTAGCTGTCCAGACGTTATTTTTTTTTAGATAATTGTGTATTTAGTATTTATTCAACAAAGATGCACTAAAATCATGGAAATATATGAAATACTAGCTGTTCAGACATTGTTTTTGAGAGATGCTAGTATATTTATTGAACAGAGATGCATTAAATTGAAGTAAATCATGGAAATATATAAAATACTAGCTGTTCAGATATTGTTTTTTATTTTGAGGGAAAGAGAATGGTATATTTATTCAACAGAGATGCATAAAATTGAACTAAGTCATGGAAATATATAAAATACTTTTCTTTTAATAGAGAATAGTATATCTAGTCAATAGAGAGGCATTAAATTGATATAAAATACTAGCTCTTCAGACGTTGTTGTTTTTTTTGTTGAGAGAATAGTATATTTATTCTACAGAGATGCATTGAATTGAACTAAGTCATGGAAAGATATACAATACTTGCTGTTCAGACGTTATTATTTGATAGAAAAGTATATTTTTCAACAGATGCATTAAACTGAACTAAATCATGGTAAAATACAAAATGCTAGCTGTTCAGACATTTTTTGAGAGAGAATACTATTTATTCAACAGAGATACATCAAATTGAACTAAATCATGGTAAGAGACAAAATACTAGCTGTTCAGATGTTTTTTTTGGATAGGGAAAATAGTATAATATTTCAACAGAGATGCATTAAACTCAACACAATCATGGAAAGATATAAAATACTAACTGTTCAGTTGTTGTTGTTTCTATTTTGAAAGAGAATAGTATACTTATTCAACAGAGATGCATTATATTGAACAAATTAAGCACTAAATACTTTTGTTTGTGTCGCAAAGACATTTCGGTAACACTTTAAGTCACAATTCACCATATTAACAACTCATTAACTAACACTACTAGCTTAATAAACTACTAATTAGCTGCATATTAATAGTAAGGTAGTTTGTCTAGCATTAGGGATGCAGAACGAGATCATATTTTAATCGGCATTAAATAAGCCAGTAGTTAAGAGCGTGAATTGTGAATTAAACTAAAAGTGTTACCAATATTTCTTTTTCAAATAACTTGTGTTGTTTTAACTCGTGGTGCTTTTCAAAGACTGCAGAACAATCTATAAAAAATATTAAACCACAAAACTGATTTTATTAATTTATAACGATAAGGATTGTTTCTTGATCAAGTCCATTTGAGCCTTGTTGTCATTTCACTGCATGTGTGGACATAACGGGGAACGAACTGTCATATCTAGCAGGATCATGGTGCTACATATATATAAAAAACAAATAAATATGAACACAACATTGGACATAAGAGATATTTTAAACCTATACATAACCAACATACTGGTAATTTAACTAAACTAACTTCTAACTTTAAATACTTAACTATACACACAACCTAAGACAGACTAAGCAAGTACTTTTGCTTGTGACAGAACAACATTGTGCTAGATAATGTGCAAAAGAGGTATTTTAAAGTTGAAGAAAACTAGTGCGACATGATTTGTGGTACATTCACACATAAGCATCATTTTCCTTATTGAGCCCTTGTAAGATGTTTAAGTGTCCAGCGCATATAGAGAGAAGAGTGTTTCTACAGGTGGTCCGTCAGGATGTTAAAATGATTTCATGTTATTCTGGTAGTCTTGAGTGATGATGCATATAATTCGGCATTTAGTCACAGAAATTAAAGACATTTTAAAATCAATATAAATGGAGAAATTGTATTTTAAACCGCATTAATGTTTTAGAATATCACTGGTTTTACTGCCTCATTAATCAATGAAAAATAAATAACACGCACTTCACATATTCTTGTAATTCACCATATAATATACCATTTACAATAACAACTAAAGAGACATATAAGACACAATAATGCATAGCATGTCAAAATGCAACAACAACAAAAAAAGAAACCCCATCACAACTCAATCGATAACCCTCATCAAAAAATGAGAAAACAATAACACGCATTAAAGCGCATGTAAAGTGCAATGAAACGGTTCACAACAGCCTCAAACCCGATCAATAACACCTCTCAAAATGCATTAAAAATCCAATAACACTCATAAAAATGCGACTAAATGGCTCGTAACAATGTTTCAATTAATAACACACTTAAAAATGCAATTTTGCTGCTACTTCTGTCACATTGGACGCTCTGTTTCGCAGAGACTGTATGAAGTTGGGAGAAGTGGATGGAAAAAAGATTGGCTGTACAGTCAGTCTGCTGGTATGTTATTCACAATCTTTTATACATATTTTTATCACCTTATATAAGTATTATTCATTCAGAACCTGTAAGTCTAGCTTTGAGTTTCGTTTCATCTCAGATTTGATTTATAGTGAATGCTCTTAATTCAACACCTGGAGCATTATAAAGAGAAGTTATCTAGCACTTTAATTCAACAAATCACATCCTTTTCCCTATTAAGGGCTGTATTGTTGATGACCTAGTGCTGGAGTGATTTTTTTATATATTTTTTTACTTTTATATGTTCTTCAAGTCTTAAATCCATTCATATAAAGCAGAGCGACGCTGAGAAGCATTTGAGAAGCATTCTCCACAGCTCTTTGTCTCTTTTCTGCAGAACTTCTATAAAACGGAGCTGAATAAAGAAGAGATGTACATCCGCTACATTCACAAGCTGTATGACCTGCATCTGAAAGCACAGAATTACACAGGTACTCCAGCATGACATCAAGCACACATTGAAGCATCTAAGGCAGAGAAAATAATATTAGAGAACAAACCACATTTTTCAAAATGGTCAGATCACTGCTTGACTGTATTTGAGGTTATTCTAACAATACAAAAAGAGGCATTTTTTTAAGCATCTACGACCTATGTTGCACTGGAATAGCCAAAAATAGATTTTTGTTATGGTTCAAATTGTTGATTTATGCCAAAAATCAGTATTACATTGAGTAATGATCATGATCAATAAGGCTATTTTGTACATTTTCTACTATAAAAATATCAAAACCAAATTTTTGATCAGTAATATGCATAGTTAACTTCATTTTGACAGATTTAAAACTGATTTTCACAGTAATTTGATGTTTGCAACCATCAAAATCCAGATTTTCAAATAGTCGTTGTTTCAATACTTCAATCTAATTTTGATTTATCCCATAATCCCACACATCAATGCAAATCCTATTTATACTTTTTTAGTCAAGCTTTCAGATGATGCATGGATCTTAATTTCCCAAATATTGACACTTATGACTGATTTTGAGTGGTCACATATTTCATGAGTTGCATTTTCTGTATTCTGAAGCATTATATAAAAAATGTTACTTCCAGAAAAATCATGGAAATATTAAGCCAATATTGAGTTTTTAGCATTGATAACAATGACAATTGTTTCTTGACCATCAAGTTGGGAAATTAAAATGATTTCTGAAAGATCATGTAACACTAAAATACATTTGTATGGGTCAAAATGATTGATATTTCTTTAAAACCAAAAATCATTAGAATATTATGTAACAATTATGCTTCATGAAGATATTTTGTATGTGTTCTACTGTAAATATATCAAAACACATTTTCTGATTGGTAATATGCATCGCTAAGAACCTAATTTTGATAACTTTGAAGGTGATTTTCTCAGTATTTTGGTGTTTTGAACCCTCAAATTCCAGATTTTCAGATAGTTGCATCTCAGTCCAATGTTTTCTTATCCTAACAATCCCACACATCGATGCAAATCTTATTTATGTTATTTAGTCAAGCTTTTAGATGATGTATGAATCTTAATTTCCCAAATATCGACACTATGGCTAGTTTTGTGGTCACATATTTTATAAGTTACATATACTGCATTCTGAAGCACAATATTAAAACAGAAGTGAGATATAAAATAAAAAAAACACTGATTAAAATGACAGAAAATTATGATAATATATCTTAATAGCTTAATTATTTGACAAATCCCTTTTCTTGATACAACGAACTCTGCTAAAGTCTAAACAAATGATTAATAACAAAATAAATGTAAGGTTATATAGGAAAGCATTGTTCTACTAGCATGGCGTGTGCATATGACATGTAGAATGGGCCACTCAAGACTTAACCACTCATATTTATTAAAAGGGGAAGAAAAACCTATTTGTGATTTTTAAATGATATTATTTTAGAAATAATTTTTAGGGGAAATGTTTAAAAAGGAGTTTTCTATAGGAATGTGGAAATATTCATCATTAATCAAACTAAAAGATTGTCTATGACTCTTTTTCAGTGTTGTTGCTATTTTTTGTAAAATGAATATTTATTAATAAACCAATATGATTGCTTGTTGTATACTGTATATTGAGTATTGGTTTTGCCATGAATATAGCCGATGTTGCTGACCTGTCATTAGTAGATAAATAAATAAATAAACTAACACGGTGTAAAACTGCAACTAAAATCCCTTCAAATTTTTGATCGACTGATCTTACTTTAATAATCAGCTATTAATGAATCACTCTCTACTCTTGATTTCCACTGTTATTTCATCACGTTTTTGTCTCTACAGAGGCCTCATATACTCTTCTGCTGTACGACGAGCTGCTGGAATGGTCTGAAAGGCCCTTGAGGGAGTTTTTGAGTTATCCCATGCAGAGCGAGTGGCAGAGAAAGGAGTATCTGCATCTCACCATCATCCAGAACTTTGATCGCGGAAAGGTCTGATTTTTTTTTTCTGCATTATTTATTTAGTTTTTCTACATGCAGCTCCTCTGCGCTCGCTATCAAATTATCAATGGGTGATTGTATTTCGAGCGGTTACCCTGCAAAACTAAATGCTATTTACATAATCAGGGACTCAATCACTTTGTCTGTTGATGAGAGTAAATAATCTGTGTTTGTAGCCTGCTGTCATTGTGGATAGTCATCTGTCATGATGCTGGATTTAGAAAGCGATATCACTGAAACGTTTCTGCTTGATAAATGATTCGTGTCTTAGTGTATGTGTGTTTGGCAAATAAAAAAAAAATAGATATGATCTTTTTTTAAGCACTAATATTGCAGATCAAAGTGCAAGCTAATATATTAAAGCTCATATGCATATTACATAGTCACATAAGTACACTATTAACCACAATATATGTAGTAGATATTCAACATTAGTAAATTAGTTAATACAAATGCTTATAATTACTTACAAAAACATGTTAAAGGAGAATAGAACCAGTAGTCAAAAAATATAAACTTTTTGAAATCCAGCCAGAAGTGGGAAGAAAATCAAACTATTTTTAACTCAAGACATGATGAGGTTGTTGTCGTATAGGACACCCAAGACTCACTCATGGACATTGACTAAAAATGTTTCCCCAAAATGTCAATATGGTAACACAAACCAAAGTGTTAAACATATGTTTTAATGCCCTATTTTTAATGTTATCTTGAGATACTTTAAATGAAATATTTGTAAATGTGAATCCTATAAAAATGGTTGGATTTTTATCAAAAATAATCCTTAAACTGTTTTAGATTTTTATCTATTTATGTATTATATATATATATATATATATATATATATATATATATATATATATATATATATATATATATATATATATATATATATATATATATATATATATATTTATATATAATATAAATATATATTTATGTATTATATATTACTGTTAATGTCTTTTTTATTGTTATACTTTCTTTACTATTATAGAAAAGTTCTGTTTATAAAATGTTTTCAAGTTTTATTTGGTTTTGCCATGAAATGGACAGAGAAGCTGTTATTGTAATGAATTCAAAACTCTCTCACAAAAACAGTTTTTTTAAAGAGAAAAAAGAGCTTCATGCTTGCTTGCTTTAAATATTATTTTGGTTTGGAAAATATAAAGCTATATCAATGTATTTTTTGTAGTCAAATCATATTTTCATTTTCTTTATTTTATTTTGCTTTATATGTTTAATTAGAAAATACAAAGCAATATTAATATATTTGTGTATTCAAATCAATATCTTTTTTGTTTGTGCTTCATTCTTACTTGCTTTAACATTTTGGTTTAATTTGAGAATATAAAGGCATATTATGTTTTTGTAGGTAAGTCATTTTATTTAATTTTATTATAGTTTATGGTTTAATTAGAAAATTCAAATTCTATTCAAATCATTATTTTTTTGTTTTATTTGTGCTTCATTCTTCTTCTTAATTGTAAAATATAAAGCCATATTATTATTGTTATTATTGTTACTATTATTATTATTTTTTTGTAGGAAAATCACATTTTATTTTATAGGTTTAGTTGGAAAATATAAAGCAATATTGGTATATTTTTTAATTCGAGTCATTATTTTTTATTTTATTTGAGCTTCATTCTTTCTTGATTTAAATAACATTTTGGTTTAATGGTATAAAATAAAGCCATATTAATATTTTGGGAGGCAAATTGTGAGGCAAATCATATGTTATTTTATAGGTTTAATTGGAAAATATAAAGCAATATTAGTATATTTTTGTATTCAAATAATTATTTTTTATTAATTTTATTTTTTTTAATTTTATTACTTGCTTTATCTTTTTGGTTTGATTGGAAAATATAAAGGCATATTAATGTATTTTATTGGTAGGTGAATCTTTTTTTTTTTACTTTATTATAGGTTTAATTGGAAAATATAAAGTTATTTTAATATTTTTTTGTATTCAAGTCATTATTTTTTATCTTATCTGTGCTTCATTCTTGCTTTAAAAACATTTAGATTTAATTGGAGAATATAAAGCCCTATTCATTTAATTTTTTTTTTGTAGGAAAATCATATTTTATTTTATAGGTTTAATTGGTAAATATAAAGCAATATTATAGCATATTTATACATTTACATATTATAAATTTATATTATATTTTTGTATCTAAATTATTTTTATTTTATTCAACATATTGATGATACTCTAGTGTCTCCTACTGGTACTTTATAAAATTGCATGTGCATTAAAACACTCTTCTCTCCTTAGTGTTGGGAGAACGGCATCCTCCTGTGCAGAGAGTTAGCAGACCAGTATGAATCCTACTATGATTACAGAAACCTCAGCAAGATGAGGGTGAGTTACAGCTCTCCAAAGACGTGCTTTTCCTCAGCTCTTCATCATTTCATTAACATAAACCCACACATTTACATATCAACCTCCAATTTGTGACATAATGCATTATTTTACATGCAAGCCAATCATAACGGAGATCATTTACATAACACTTAAAGGCAGAGAATGTAGAAATTGTCATGCAAATATATATTTGTGCAAGAAATCACTCAGTTACATGCATGAAATGTGTCCACCAGTCTGCTAACCCTATGCAAATCACAGATGATGGAGGCTTCGTTTTATGATAAGATCATGGACCAACAGCGGCTGGAGCCGGAGTTCTTCAGAGTGGGCTTTTATGGCAAGAAGTTCCCCTTCTTTCTACGGGTTTGTGTCATTTTCTGCTAGTCTGATCTTCTCTGACAGTAACTCTGAAGTCCACTTGGTGTCAGTATTAACCAGATTATTTGTGTGCATGCCTGTGTGTGTGTGCAGAACAAGGAGTTTGTGTGTCGTGGTCATGACTACGAGCGTCTGGAGGCGTTCCAGCAGCGCATGCTCAATGAGTTCCCTCATGCTATCGCAATGCAACACGCCAACCAGCCTGACCAGACCATTTACCAGGCTGAAGCCCAGTGTATCCTTCACACATCTCTGCCATGCACTCACTCAAAAGAGTCTTACCTTTGCAGGTTCACAACAGTTGGTGTTTTTTCTTTTTTATAGCATATACTTAGACTTAGGAATCTGAACACAAAACACTGAAATTAAGTGTGCAAAACAAAGCTTTTTGCCAAGTAAATCTGTCAATTTTAAGTGAAATATGTGGAACATAAATGGAACAGAAGTAAAACGTGTGACCACATTGGTTTTGGAACATTTTCATATGAAAATTGTAACCAAATATGATCAACTGAGGACATGTGAAAATATGATCACATATAAAAATTAATCAACTCTTCCAAAGCCGTGTGTCATATTTCATGTGTGATGTTAACATGTGATTGCTGAAATTTGGTTAGCAAAAGCTTTCTGTTGAGCAAATCTGTCAGAATTTCACTTACCGAAAAAAACCTATACATTTTATCTGTGCAATTATACACATGAGATATGTGGAACATAAATGGAACACAAGTGAAACGTATGTGAAACATGGTTTTTGGAACATTTTCACATGAAACTCGTGACCAAATTTGATCAACTGAAGACGTGTTAAAATATGATCATTTAAAAATATAAAAAGTTATGTTCCAAAGCCATGTGTTTCACACGTATTGTGTGATATAAACAATCAAAAATTTGGTTTGCAAGACCGCTTTCTGGTGAGAATGGTTCAGAAATTCCCTTACAGAAAAAAACGCCAAGTTTACCTGTGCAATTATACACATGAAATATGTGGAACATAAATGGAACACAAGTGAAACGTATGTGAAACATGGTTTTGGAACATTTTCACATGAAACTCTTAACCAAATATGATCAACTGAAGACGTATGAAAATATGATCACTTAAAAATATAAAAAGTTATGTTCCAAAGCCATGTGTTTCACACGTATTGTGTGATATAAACAATCTAAAATTTGGTTTGCAAGACCGCTTTCTGGTGAGTAAATGGTTCAGAAATTCCCTTAAAGAAAAAAACCCAAAGTTTACCTGTGCAATTACACACTTGAAATATGTGGAACATAAATGGAACACAAGTGAAACATATGAAACATGGTTTAGGAACATTTTCATGTGAAACTTGTGACCAGATATGATCAACTAAGGACGTGTGAAAATATGATCACATAAAAATTTAAAAAATGTTATGTTGCGTTAAGAATTTCCCTTGTAGAAAAACTGTCAGAAAGCCTGTGCAGTTACATGTAAAATATGTGGAACGTAAATGCAACACATATTGAAACCTTTTCATTTGAAACTTGTATGTGGAAATGTGATCACGTCAAATGATTCCATGTCATGCTTAATATGCTTAACTTGTTTTAGATGTGTTCCACATTTGATTTTAATGATATAGCTGATGTAATGTTCATGTGCTTTCTATAAAACCAGGGACACCCCAAACCAACGTCTAAGAAATAGCGGCTACGAAAACAAAAGGGAACTAGTGCTGCACACATACAAACTATAAACAAAGCAGTGGTTCCCATTTTCACAGTATTTCTCATTCACCATAGAAAGATTTGCTTGTGCAAATATGTCTGCTATTCTGATAATCCATATTAAATAGTTTTCAAAGCAAATATTTATTAAATGCAACAAAATGACCACTAGATATTTTGAATTCCTCTCGACCATCTGCTTGGTGTGTCAAGGCCTTAAGGACTACAGTTTTAATTGCATTTGGTGTGCATTTTGATGTAAAACATCCTTCCTGTAACTTTAATCGCAGACTTTTAAGTTGAAATCACATTATTTGGGAGCTTTGACACCACAAACAGTACTAGACCACTATCTTTATTCTGCCTCGTGGTGATTTGCAAACAAGTTTTAAATGTTATTGTTCATAATAGCCAATACAGTAAATGCACACTGACTTATTTTTAAGTTTCAGTCAGCCAATGCAAGCACTTCCAGCGAACTGTCATGCCATTTTAAAATCGCCATGTTTAAGATCTGATTTCTTTTAAAATCGGTGATCTTCACTGCCTCATTGATATATGAAGTAACACGTGGACAAGAAGCACTGCATTAAATTCAATTTTTCTGCGCCATGTTTTTAAAATATAGAAATTTATTTCGTCCCAGTATTTTCAATGGAGTTTTTGCACTAGCCTGCTGGTACTGATGTCGTTCAGCTAGTTTTATGCTTAAACAACTAAATAAAACTTAAGTCTATTTAATAGATTGTATTTTAATGACACTGCAACATCGATACCATAAAATGAACCTTATGAAATTGAAAATCATCACATAAACCTTTTGCAGGAAGTTTATCATTGGCTGAAAACATAAGCTGTGCATATACTGTAGCCCATTTGGCAATCTATTTACGCTACATTAGTGTGAAAGCACAACACACAGCCTCACTCCACCAAGGCCAGAGTGGCTAACTTTAACTACACATCCACGTGTCTGCAAATCGATCCCCTTCCTCTCTCTGAGCACACATCAGCAGGGGAGACGGCAGGTCATAGGAGAGTGTTTGCTCAATTGATGAGACACAGACCTGGAGGCCTGGAGCTCAGAGAATTTGTGACGTCCTCCTCAGCACAATTAGAGCAGACAGGGCCGGTCAAACTGCATGAGCGCAGCGTTTTGTTATCCAAAGCCAGCGATTAATCATTGGTCTTCCTGGACGTCTGCCCTGCTCGATTCATATTTATGTGCTGATCAGAACTCACGTCTGTAAGGCACAAGATGCTGGGGTGTTCAACATTTTGCGGGGGATGATTTCCAACTGGCCTGTTGTCTGCATTTGTGGGTGAGGTGGAGGAGGAGATGCAGAAATACAGCCAAATCTGATATTGAACACTGTATTTATAATATAATATCATATCATATCATATCATATAATATAATATAATAAACCTTTATTCTTATGTAGCGCCTTTAAAAGTAGCATCTCGGGGCAATTTACAGACATGATGATTAGAAAAATAATTAAAAACACATACTCATTGGCCACTTTATTAGGTACACCTACCTAGTACCAGGTTGGACCTCTTTTGCCTTCAGAACTGCCCTAATCCTTTGTGGCATAGATTCAACAAGGAAATGGAAATATTCCTTAGAAATTTTGGTCCATATTGACATGATTTGTCGGCTGCACATCCATGATGCGAATCTCCTGTTCCGCCACATCCCAAAGGTGCTCTAATGGATTGAGATCGGTGACTGTGGAGGCCATTTGAGTGCAGTGAACTCATTGTCATGTTCAAGAAACCAGTCTGAGATGATTCGATTGTGGTGAGCCTGTGCGAATTGTAGCCTCAGTTTCCTGTTCTTATCTGACAGGAGTGGCACCCGTAGTGGTCTTCTGCTGCTGTAGCCCTCAAGGTTGGACGTGTTGTGCGTTCAGAGATGCTCTTCTGCATGCCTCCATTGTAATGAGCAGTTATTTGAGTTACTTTTGCCTTTCTATCAGCTGGAACCAGTCTGGCCATTCTCCGCTGACCTCTGGCATTAGCAAGGCATTTGTGCCCACAGAGCTGCCGCTCACTGGATATTTTCTCATTGTCAGACCATTCTCTGTAAACCCTAGAGAAAATAATATAAACTCATCTGAAATGCTCAGATCAGCCTGTCTGGCACCAGCAATCATGCCACATTCAAAGTCACTTAAAACCCCTTTCTTCCCCATTCTGATGCTCGGTTTGAACTGCAGCTGATCGTCTTGACCATGTCTACATGCCTAAATGCACTGAGTAGCTGCCATGTGATTGGCTGATTAGAAATTTGAGTTAATGAGCAGTTGGACAGGTGTACCTAATAAAGTGGCCATATAATAATAATAGTATAGATCTAAAAATCAAATAAAAGCTACTGTAAAAAAGTAAGTTTTAAGACATGATTTAAAAAGGGATTCTGCATTTTGAATATCCAAGGGTAAAGAGTTTTTGAGGTGCCAATGAAGATGATGCCTGGTCTCCCATAGATTTTAGCTGCATTGAGCAGTTATAAGACCAGCATCAGACGAGCGTAAAGCAAGTCTAGGAGCGTATGGGATTAAAAGCGCAGATAAATATTGTGGTATTTTCAAGTTAACGTTTTTACAAATTAAGGTGGATTGAATATAAAAAACGGAGTTGTCCACCTCCCCCCAAAAACAATAATTGTGTTTTTTCAGCTCATTTTAAATAAGTTGAACCAAATAGCAAACGTCATTTTTTTTGAGTGTATGTAATGTAGTTTGCAAAATCGTTTATTCATTTTAGGATTATTAACATACTTTTATTGCACTTCAAATGCATCACACATTGCAAACTCCTTAACGGATTTAATGCTTCTGTTGCCTTTGTTGTGTCCATCCATACATGTGTTTCCATGTTTTCCATGAAGTTTGCATTCGGTTTGCATTGACTTTGTCATATAGCTTTATATGGTGCCATCTAAACAAGTGTGTTTGTGTTTTAAAATAGCATTTTTGAATGAAAATACTCCTTAAAAGGTTTATTAACATATTATTATTGTACTTCAAATGCATTTGTTTTTAAGTGTCTCACATTGCAAACTCCTGATTGATATTATATTATTACTCCATCATTGATATTATGCTTCTGTTATCATTTATGTGGCGTTTTGTGTCTCTCCATGCATATATGACTGTTTCTGTTGTCAAACACAAAAGAGACGATTAGAAGAATGTGCTGGTTGCTGTTTTCCAAGAAGTTTGCATTCAGTCTACCAGTTTGCATTGACTTTGCCATATAGTTTTATATGGTGCCATGTAAACAAGTGCGTTTTTGTTTTAACATAGCATTTTTGAATGAAAATCCTCCTTAAATGGTTTATTAATATATTATAATTGCTCTACATATGCATTTATTTTTTGAGTGTCACACATTGCAAACTTTGACTGATCTTTGTCCAGATCTGCAAATCTAAAAATTAAGTCAAACAATAATTTTGTCGTTTCAGCTCAAATGTAAATTATTCAGTTGAACAAAATGACAAATATATACATTTTTCTGAGTGTATGTAATGTAGCGTGCAAAACCATTCATTCATTTGCACTTCAGATGCGTTTGTTTTTGAGCATCACACATTGCAAAATTCCTTGACGGATCCTTATCCAGATCTGCAAATCTATGCTGTCACACCAATCCCAGACAGCCAGGATGTCCTGCAGCGTGACGGCGTCCCCGATAACATCAAGAGCTTCTATAAGGTCAACCACATCTGGAGATTTCGCTACGACCGGCCATTTCACAAGGGCACCAAGGACAAAGAAAACGAATTTAAGGTGATATAATGGATTCAGTTTGTGTTTATATATGCTAGATTTTATGCTTTTGTTGTCATTTATTGTTGTCCCTCATATGCATACATGATTGTTTCTGTTGTCAAACACAAAAAGAGACGTTTTGAAGAATGTGCTGATTGCTGTTTTGCATGAAGTTTGCATTCATTCTGCAAGTTTGCATTGACTTTGTCACAAGTGTGTTTTTGTTTTAATAAGTCATTTTTTAATGAAAATGCCCCCCCCCCCCATGACTTAGATTTTTTTATTATTATTTAGAAAAACTATCTTCAGAGAGTGATTGTGGATAAAAAAGTTTACATTTGTAGTCCTTATAAGGTCTTTAGCATTTTTAAAATGCTTAGCTTTCACGAATTGAAGATACCAGAGTAATGTCGACACCAGGTATAACCGTAACAAAACGTATGTGTTTTAATACTTGATTTGGTAACACTTTAGGATAATGGTTCATTAGTTAATGTTAGCTAATGTGTTTACTAACATTAATCATGAATAATGTTGTTGTCAAGCATTTATTAGTCATAGTTCAACACTAACTCATGAATTATTCAAATCAAAAGTTAACATTAATGCAAAGTGATTAAACATAAACTAGCATCATTTAACTTAACATTATCTAACGTTAACAAACATGAATAAATACCATAATAAATGTATTACCATTAGTTGGTCCATGTTAGTAAATACACTGACTAACATTAACTAATGGACCATTATTTTAAAGTGTTATCCTTTATCTTCATATAACTTTTTACAACAGAATTATGTACGTACCAATGTAAGAATTTACAAACTCAACAGAAAAGAATTAATAAAATCACTTTGGGGGGGTGTTGTGAATTTCTCCATCTGGCTTACGGCACCAAAACTGTTGTGAAATTCTAAGACGAGCCAAAAAACCAGGGAGAACTTTTGGGTATCTTCAAAGCAGAATCCTTTAATAAGAAGGAACTCAGCATCACTGTGGCATCATCGAAAGAACTCTGTCTTGATCCAGCAGAAACCAAGTTTTCATACATTTTACTTAGAGGTGGGGACAAACCTAAACAAAGCGTGCAAATGAATTGTTGTTTGTCAGCAGGTTAAACTGCCTTTCCCCCCAGCCCCAATCTCATCAGCGTACAGGTACTCATTCATGATACATTTTAGCATGAACACAAAGCATGCAAATGAAGTTCTGGAGACAGAACCCATCCGGACAGTTGACCAGCTTGAAAGTATCTCCCACAGACAAAAGAAGAGTTGTTGAGATGATGCCTTTAGCATTTGCAACACTTTGGCACAGTCAGTGCTCAGAACACCAAGAGATTTTAAGGTCTGTATCAAGAAGAATATAACTTTTCAGTTGTATACAGATTATTGCTCATTTGGAACTTGATTATGTAAATTTATATGCCCATCGGTTTACATCGTTATACATTCAACAGTTGTTTACATTACAGTATTCAGTCCGTTTCTTCCAATATTTTAGAAATGATTCATTCAAACCTATGTATTTTTAAAGAAGATCCAACTCCTGCTGCAGAAAAAAATCACCAAACCATGTAAATTCACCTCCACCTTTACTCACATTTGACAAAATTTTGGTTTAGTCTTGATTACAAATATAAAGTTTTCCATCAGACAAAATTTAATTAAAATTTTCATCAATAAAGTGAACATCGGTCCAGTTCTCTGTCCACACAACATGCTCCTCAAGGCAGTCTAGTTATTGAGACTCTTTCCAGATGGTTTGATCAATGCAGTCCAAATTCTCCTAAACGGTGAGATATTCCAGCCTGATCTCACGAGAAAATGTAAGTATTTTACGTTTTGCCAGTTTAGTGGCAAATTCGTACGAGTTCAGTCGTACGAAATTGTACGATTTTTAAAAAGGAGGCGTGGGACCTAACCCCACCTCTAAACCCAACCGTCATTGGGGGATGAGCAAATCGTACTAAATTGTACAAATTAGATTGTACGAATTCGTACAAATTAGCCACTAAATCAAAAAGTTACGAATTGGCGTGAGATTGTGTTGGATATTCAGACAGATCTTGATCCCGTTCAAATCAGTTCCATCTGCAGTGTTGAACTGATTGACCATTGAACTTCTCCTCATTATTATTATTATTATTATTATTATTATTATTATTATTATTATTATTATTATTATTATTCTGTCCTCATGAATTAGCCTTTCATTTATATTCAGCATTGCTGGGAACTTAATTGTGAAGTTTTAAAGATGCCATTATTAGAGTTTGTAATTTAGTGTCCAAGTCATACGAACTATTCGATAAATTGATGGGCAAAAAAATGATCAGCACATTCTTCAAAACATGTAGAGGGTCACGGAGGTGAGTAATAATGTGTGAGTTTTTCATTCAGGGGGTGAGCTTGGTCTACTTTTCATGTCATTTTTCTTTCACTTTTCACTTTTGTGATTATTCATTCCTTCACTTTGAGAGTGTGTGTGTGTGTGTGTGTGTGTGTGTGGAGAGCTCAGGTGTTCTCACATGCTGCATTATTCACAGCCTCGGTCCAGAGAGGCTAATTAAAGTTTTAGGGGCTGAGAGACTGGCTCCTTCCAAATATCATTTCCCTTCCCCTTCTCACTCAATATATCCAGCACAGACAATCACAGCCTCGGCGTGGATTCGATCCACCGCGGGGGTTAGATTTCCCCCCGACCTCCGGCGGTTACTGTGTTTGAAATAAACTGTTTAGCCTGCCAGATATTATATTCTCAGAGACACCGGGGGTACTCGGCACCCCGGTCCACTTACCGCCCAGTAATAATGTCTGAAAATCTCATTTGGAGGTAAACTTGGGCTGCGATGCCATCCAGATGATACGATTATATTGGACCGGGGTGGTTTTGAATATCCCAATCAAGCAATCTGAAGTTCTTACAGCGCTTCCTCCGTTATACGGTGGAAATGAATTTATGAATGCGAAATTTAATATGTGGAGTCTGTGTTGCTGAGAACGAGCTGCTTAAAGTGTAGATTAAATGATATGTATTATACATGCTGGAGGAGGAAAGTCGTTCCCTCGTTGTATACTTTGCAGCCGCTTTGGGACTTTGTGGACTTTCTCTGACAGTTGAAGTGTGCTTTCTCAATAAGCGTTTGCTTTCATTTATTTTTTTTCAGAGCCTGTGGGTAGAAAGGACGACATTAACGCTTGTTCAGAGTCTGCCAGGCATCTCTCGATGGTTTGAAGTGGAGAGGAGGGAACTGGTAAGCTGATCTCCCAACAAACTTCTGCTGTTGTATGATTCTCAAAAACACACACTGCATTAAGCTTAGAGGAAAAGCACTGTATAAAATATCTGTTAATTAAAAGTTTCCATATATTGTGCTTACAAAATGACTTTTGTTGACATTTTAGTAGTTTGAAAAAATGTAATGTGTAAGAAATAATATATAGAGAAATAGGTCTATATAATAACCATAGACTGTAAAAGATATGGACGTAGTATCTGTGACGTCACCCATAGGTTTCTGAAGAATGCATACATTGCTGACAATTACAATTAGCTTTTTTGTGCATTCTTCATTGGAATAACATAGCTTCGGAATGTTGCGACTGACGAATCAGAATCGAATATTCAGGACAGCCATGTAATAAAGCACTTTATGACAGAGACGACAACAACAACTATTATTATTATTATTATTATTATTATTAGTAGTAGTAGTAGTAGTCATCGTAGTTGTTGTAGTAGTTGTAGTAGTAGTCATCGTAGTTGTTGTAGTAGCCGTGGTAGTCATCGTTGTTGTTGTTGTTGTTGTTGTTGTTGTTGTTGTAGTAGTAGTCATCGTAGTTGTTGTTGTTGTCATCGTAGTTGTAGCAGTAGTCGTAGTTGTCATCGTAGTTGTTGTAGTAGTAGTAGTAGTTGTTGTAGTCGTAGTTGTTGTGGTTGTAGTAGTCATCGTAGTTGTTGTAGTAGTTGTAGTAGTAGTCATCGTAGTTGTTGTAGTAGTTATCGTTGTTGTGGTAGTTATCGTAGTTGTTGTAGTTGTCATCGTAGTTGTTGTAGCAGTAGTCGTAGTTGTCATCGTAGTTGTTGTAGTCGTAGTCGTAGTTGTTGTTGTTGTAGTAGTAGTAGTCATCGTAGTTGTTGTAGTAGCAGTAGTCATCGAAGTTGTTGTAGTAGTAGTCATAGTAGTAGTAGTAGTCATCGTAGTTGTTGAAGCAGTAGTCGTTGTTGTTGTAGTAGTAGTCATTGTAGTTGTTGTAGCAGTAGTCGTAGTTGTTGTTGTTGTTGTAGTAGTAGTAGTTGTTGTAGTAGCAGTAGTCATCGAAGTTGTTGTAGTAGTAGTCGTAGTAGTAGTAGTTATCGTAGTTGTTGAAGCAGTAGTCGTAGTTGTTGTAGCAGTAGTTGTTGTTGTTGTTGTTGTTGTTGTAGTAGTAGTAGTTGTTGTAGTAGCAGTAGTCATCGAAGTTGTTGTAGTAGTAGTCGTAGTAGTCATAGTAGTAGTAGTAGTTCAATAAAGCCACTTAATTGTAAATACTTTTAGATAAATATATATTACAGTACAGTTAAAAGAAGCCAACGATGCACAGTAAACCATGTAGTTGTTGTAACTTTATGCTTTATTCTCCACTTATTTAAATTTCATTCTGTGTTCTTGTGTTGATACGTATGTATGTACTCTATGTATTCTGTACAAAAAATTGTGTTTGTGCACTCTTGGAAAATAAAGCTCATTCTGGTGTAGAGCATGTTTCCGCTGCTCTTTCTAAGCTTCATCATCTCATTACTTGTTTTTTTTAATTATTTTTTTCCATCATAGGTGGAAGTGAGTCCATTGGAGAATGCCATTGAGGTCATCGAGAACAAGAACCTGCAGTTGCGGACGCTGATCACGCAGTGTCAAACCAGGCAGATGCAGAACATCAACCCACTAACCATGTGTCTAAATGGAGTCATCGATGCCGCCGTCAATGGAGGTCTCGCTCGCTACCAGGAGGTGCACTTTCTCATCTTTACATTTATGTACTGCTAATATTTTGAAAACTATATTGAAAAGAATATTTCAAGGTCGTCACCATACTGATGCACTGTCACTTTAAAAAAAAAAGTAAGGTCGTCAACACAGATGCTGTGTCCCAATTCAAATACTGTTAGTGCTAAATATTATAAAATTAGTATTAGTATCAAATTCTAGCACCGTGTGTTAAAATGAGTATTTTAAAGGTACCAGATTATCTACTATTTCCAGTTAAAATTTAATGTGCAGATCTTTGCTCAAATTCAATTTAAGTTTGTTTGTATAGCGCTTTTCACAATAATTATTGTTTCAAAGCAGTGTTACCGATGGTGCACATCATTGCATTACAATCCAAATCAGAAAAGATAAGCTTTTAATTACAATACTTCTGCTACTTCTAATAATAATACATTTTATTTATTATGCACTTTTCTTAAACTCAAAGCACTACAATACATACAACAAAAAACATGCAGAGAATTAGAAGCTTGCATAAAATCCCTATAACAAGCCAAAAGTCAGACCACAAGAAACAATATTATATTTATTATTCATTCATTCATTCATTCATTCATTCATTTTCTTTTCAGCTTAGTCCCTATATTAATCAGGGGTCGCCAATGCGGAATGAACCGCCAAATTATCCAGCATATGTTTTACGCAGCAGATGCCCTTCCGACCGCAACCCAACACGAGGAAACACCCATATACTTATATATATATATTCTATTTTATAATATAAAATATTATACTATAACCTTATTAGTTGCTAGTAACTGTAACTAAATAACTAATAGCTTTTAACAGTTAAAGTTATTATATACAGTTGAAGTCAGAATTATTAGCCCCCCTTGAATTTGTTTTTCTTTTTTAAAAATTTCCCAAATGATGTTTAACAGAGCAAGGAAATTTTCACAGTATGTCTGATAATATGTTTTCTTCTGGAGAAAGTCTTATTTGTTTTATTTCGGCTAGAATAAAAGCAGTTTTTATTTTTTAAAAGCCATTTTAAGATCAAAATTATTATCCCCTTTAAGCTATATTTTTTCCGATAAACTACAGAACAAACCATCGTTATACAATAACTTGCCTAATTACGCTATCCTGCCTAGTTAACCTAATTAACCTAGTTAAGCCTTTAAGGGTGCTTTCACACCTGCCTAATTTAGTTCGGTTAAATCGCACTAGAGTTTGTTTTTTGCGTTTCGTTTGGGCAGGTGTGAATGTAGCAGTCGCACTCGAGTGGACCAAAATAGCTTACCGAGACCTACTTGAAGAGGTGGTCTCGGAACGTTTTCAAACAAATACTGGAGCAGTTCGTTTGTGGTAAGAACATGAGCCGAACTAAAACAAACCAAACCGCAAAAAGTACTGCGCCTTTTGGACTTATCCAGCTGCCGTAGTGTGATGCGCTGTCCCATCTTATGGGGTTTGCAGGAAAAATACTTGTTGACAGCGCTTTATCAACAGTTTTAAACAGAGAGAGAGAGAGAGAGAGAGAGAGAGAGAGAGAGAGAGAGAGAGGGAAGAACATTAACTGATGGATCGTTGGTAGTATTTCCATGTTGCAGTTTAGCTAAATTAATTCAGGCCTCCTCCTAATTTTGTGTTTAAAAGCCGTCTAAGAGATGTATATAAAGGAACGTCTTGGTTAAAGCAAAGCTAAATTTGGGCTGTCAGTAAAAAACATCTAACACACTCATCATCAAATACATGGATTAGACAGACTTCATAGGTGTAGTCATTCATTCCTGTCTAGTTTTTTTTGTAAACACACAAAACATGCTTATTGGATGGCAGATGCGGGGAAAAAAGGTTAAGTGGAGATGCTTAGGTAAAGTGGTTTGAATGATTAATAGTTTCCATCCTGATTACATGTTATCCACGACATGTTTCATCTGCAACAACACTGTGAACTTTTATCAAGACACGTTTGGTCATTAACTTTTGAATGCATCATTATGCAAACACATGAGCAGATTTCTCTGCATGAAAGAGCCGCAAATGGCTTTTAATGTGTCACTTCGTCTCCGGTATGGTGGAATATTAATCAGAATAGAAATGTGGAGGATGTGACAAGATGATTGACAGGGCTTGTAACTAAGCAACAGAGCGATCCGTTATGGTAAAGTAGTTTGTCCTAAAGTGCCTATATTTTTCTGTTGCACACTGAAAATGATGTGCTTTTACTTTATTTAATTTAGTGCACTGAATAAGTAGATAAATTGGGAAGCATCATAAAGATGTTTGACTGCTGAAGGGAATGCTGGGATACCTTCGGAAATTTAATGCACATTTAGCTTGTCCAAAAGGGAATATCAAGACTATAACTTTCCTGACGATAAACTATTGAAAGCGCTGAGGAAGTCTCATTCCCCCTTGTGTAAGCCTAGGAAAATCTATAATATCTCAAAGAAGTCATATGCTGTCTGAATACAACAGATCTTTCCAGATTGTATGAACGCTTGTTGCATAGCAACCTCGCTTTAGTGTTACCGCAGTATTTAGACTCAGAGCTGCTATAAAGAAGACAGTCCACTGTATACACACCAGTTTTGTTTCTACATTTACCTCAACACACATACTGTGTTTTGAGCCGTTCACAGCAGGGATGATGAAGATATTGTTTTAAAAATCATTCTGAATGGGAATTAATGGAGTTCAGACTGAAGCTCTAACACCACTAATGTCTAAGAATGTTTTTTTCCAACTGATAAATGATAAAACACTGACAGCCAATCAGACTGAATCCTCGTATATTACAGGACAGTCTCACATTTATCCATTTTGGCTTTTTAGCCTCTGGTGTTTAAGACTGTTCATCACATTTAAGATATTGTTATCATTGCTGTTTTTTATTAAAATAAATGTTATTTTATTTAAATAAATTTTATTTGAATTAATTACATTTTATTTAATCTTTATTTTTATTTCATTTAATTTTATTTTCCTTTTAATAAATTTTTATATTTCATTTTCATTTTAGGTAATTTTTATTTTTATTTTATTTTATTAATTTCATTTTAATTTAACTTAACTTAATTATAATATAATTTATTGTAATACATTTTAATTTATTTTATTTTAATTTAATTTAATTTAATTTAACTTTTACTTTTACTTTAACTTTTTCATTTTAATTTAATTTAACTTAACTTAATTATAATATAATTTATTGTAATTCATTTTAATTTGATTTGATTTGATTTGATTTGATTTGATTTGATTTAATTTAATTTAATTTAAAGTATATTTCATTTTATTTTATTTTTGTTTTATTCAGAAACTTTAAATTATGAAGTTATATCTTTCCTATTTCTGCTAATTTATATATATAATTGAATATTTTACAATGTAAACTCCCATTTACAGCTTTTTCACAATTTCACAATTTTCTTTAATAATTTACACCCCTTTCTATTTAAGACTGTTTTTCACATTTAAGACCTTTTTTAGACTAATTATTGAGACTTTAAACTGTGAAATTTATATCAAGTCTGTTTTTTATTCAGAATTTTAAATACTTTTTAATTAACTTTTACTATAATGGTTATAATCTTGGCATTATATTATTATTCTTGGTGTAAACCGGCCTTAATTCTCTTCATGTAGGCTGTTCTCCATTGAGCGTCCTGAGGCGAAGGGTCTGTGATGAGCAGCAGTAAATATATTTTCGATTTGCGAACATGACAGTATTGCCAATTAGTTGTTTATTGAGCGTTCCAGCTGTTGGCGTTAATATTTCCTCAGGTTTCTGCACTTTAAGGTCAGCCCTCGAGGAAATTCCACTCCGAAATTCCTCTCATTTACAGACTTCAGCTCTTAATTGGCTTGGCTTTAACGATTTTCAAACTTTCCTGACAGCTCCAGAGCTCAGATAGAGAGATGTTTTAGAAATGCACGATGTTTCCGTTCCTTGTGTTTTTGATAAAAAACAATTCACAATGAGCTAATTGCATGCAAAAGGGATTCGATTGGTTTACTAGATGCCTGCAGACATGGCAAGCAGTCACTATTAAATATTTGTTTTTTCTATTTTGAATGTTTGCTTCCTTAAGTTCTCAGATCTTTCCCTGAAGAAACTGTAGTCCAAATGGCTACAGTATTTTAGATTTTTTTCCATCGAATGCGTTTATAATATTTGTGGAAGATAAAACATCAGCAAAGTGCATATAAAAACTATTTATTTTTTCATGAAATATATAGTTGTTTCTTAGTACTACTGCTGACTACCCCAAACCTAAATTCTGTAATGCAAAATAAAATTGTTAGCTTTTATTTTTCATTGCACCAAATTCAAATTACATTAGATTATATTAGATTCAACTGTATTGTCATTACACATGTATATGTACAAGTACAAGGCAACGGAATGCAGTTTAGGTCTATGCAAATATTAAATAGTGAGGTGATTAGGGGGAGTGTAAGTTATGAGTAGGGCAAGATGGAATCTGCGGATGTTTTTTGATATTTCTGCTGAGAATTTTGGTAAAAATCTGCTGATTTCTGCGGAATTATTTTGGGAGTTTCATAACTAAAACTTTACTATGTGAAATAACATTTTTTTAAACTTTTATTGAATGTTTAAAATGCAAATCCAATGAGATTCACTTTATTTGGTAAACAAAGCAAGACTCTCATATAATATATATAATATCTCTACTAAAAGACAGAAAATATTACTGTACAAACTGCATTGTACATAAATCTGTTGAACATTTTCACATTAGTCAATAATATTACTGTAATTAATAAAAAAACTGAATAAATATAGATTTACACACATTTACACACATTTACTAAAGTAAATAAACAGAATTAAATCTGCGGAAAATCTGTGTAATTCTGCATGCACAGATTCCGTGTGGGCCTAGTTATGAGGAGAGTGTGTGAAGGGGGCAATTAGTGATTTTTATTTATTTATTTATTTTATTTTATTTTTTTTATTGGCTGAAAATGGCAATTGTGAAAGTTTATTGTGGTTAAGTCAGGGAAATTCCAATAAATATAGATTTCTTAACTCTTCTGAAAAAAAAAAATGGCATTGTGTTGTTTAAAAATGAAGGTAAATGTAAAAAAACAACAACTTTCTGTAATTTTCTACAAAAAAAGCTCTAACTTACCACTTTTTTTATTTGGAAGAAATGTAATCAGTTTATATAATGATAATAATAATAACAATAATTCTCAAACACTTAACTATAAATTATAAATGTTGAGAAACTGAAACTTACACACCCATCCATCCAGACTAGCACACTTTATTGTGTCATTCCATAAGATTTAAGCATTGTTTTGCAGCACTTCATTTTCCCCACTGGCCTCCAAGCACCCTTTTCACATGTTTTAGGTTTTTCAGCCGCAGAAGTCATCATCGAAGTGTAAACTTAGAGCACAGTGAATAGGAGAGTACCACAAACAATTGTTTTGTATTTATATTTGCTGAAAGAATAAAAGGAAAAACTCCATGATAGTGTCTTCACAGTGCTCAAAATAATAAAAAAATAATATTTGAGACAGATAACGGCAGCAATAAGAAAAAACAATGTCAAATATACCGTCCCGACCCTCGATGTTGCTTTAGAAAAACCTCACATTGACGATAGTTCTTTTTTTATTATTATTTGAGATAATATAAAATATATATATATATATATATATATATATATAGTATAATATATATAGTATAATGTATATAATATAATATAATATAATATAATATAATATAATATAATATAATATAATATAATATAATACCCAAAAAAAATATTAATTGGATTTACAATTTGTTTTTAATGTACGTACTTGCAAATAATTTATATGGGCTGAATTTAAACAAACAGATTCAATTTAGTAATGTTCAACTTAATTTGTTTGTTTTAAATAAGTGAAAAAGTGTATAAAGTGTAGCTTTATAAATAAACACACACACACACACACCAAGATGTTAAAACCATAAAATCTCAAGGAATTAAGATGTCGATGACCATTAATTTCATCATCACCGTCTTGTGAAAAGTGTCCATGAAAAAATCAGCAGCTTCTGTTGGCTTTGTCAGTAGAAATAGCTGTCAGTGTGAGTGGCTTCAGTGATCTGCAGGCGTAGTGTGCGGCTGCCATTAAATT